>NC_063191.1:8929503-8947003 GCF_017589495.1 Alosa alosa
GAGCCGTTTATTGGGTGCTACGAATGTCTATCAAATGCGTCTGTACGTAGCTCATAACGGCTTCGGTGTGTCGTCATCGTCTTGCTGCCCCCCCTCGTTCTGTGATTGGTTCCTTTGTTGAGGTGAAAACGAAGTCCATGGAATCCAGGCTGCCTAGCTGCGTGAATAAAATTGCGCGTAAGGCAGCATTGGAAAACCCAGGCTAGTCATATAGTGTGTGTGTGTGTGTGTTACTCAACATCCCCCTACTCAGAACATGATAAAGGTAGTTGGAAGGCAACATTTTATTTTGAAATCCAGGAAGACAGACAGATAGATGGCAGAGAGCAACAGAGGCCTAGAAAACATCTTAGAGAGCAACAGAGGCCCAGAAAATATCTCAGAGAAATAGAGGCCCAGAAAATATCTCAGAGAGCTGGTGTTGGACTGATAACCATTAACAGTTCAGAGAGCTGTTCAGCCCTGCCTGGGCCAACAGGATGGAAGTGGACTACAGTATGGAGTAAGAGCCATGGAGCCTGGCCATCTCAAAGAACAGACAGTCACCCTGACCAGGGACGTGCACAGGGGGGTTGCTCAGGTTTCCCGGGCAACTGCCCATACTCCCTTCTCGAAGAAAAATGAATAAATAAATCGTACAATGAATGCAGAATTTCACAGAAATGTATCACATCAATTATTTTATTCAAAATGGTTAAATGCCTAAATCCTATCACTATTTTGGGCAGGCTATTGTTTGAAGCCAAGATGCCCACTGAAAAGAGGCGGATTGCAGAGGGAGAGACAATTCAGGGAGGCAGCAAAGGGCAGCCCCCCACTGCAGGGTTGGCTGCGAAAAAGCCAACCAGCAGGTGAGATAGAGACTTTGCACTCAGTTGTTAAGGTGATTGAGTGCTGTATTTCAGTGTTTTACTTCTTTGTGTATATACATAAGAAGTAAAACACTGAAATACAGCACTCAATCACCTTAACTTCTGAGTGCAAAGTCTCTGTCTCACCTGCTGCTTGGCTTTTTCGCAGCCAACCCTGCAGTGGGGGGGTGCCCTTTTTTCAGGTCAGAGCAAATGCCCCTCAAAATTCCTTTGCCTGTCCCTAATCTCAATGGCGCAGTCCCACTATGACACAACTCCAAAGGCCAATCTGGGCTAGAGCCACTGGTAGGAAGTGATGTCACAAGGTTTAGAGCACTCCATCAAGTCAACCACCAGACCTTTGGTGCACGCAGTGACAGGTCGGGAGAAGGTCATCCTTTAACCCTTTCAGTCCTGTTATGATCTTTGGTCTGATCTTGGGCAGTTTAGGGACAAAGCCCACACATTGCTCACATGTTTGTTTATTTGTTTATTGAGCCGGCTTTAGCAGTGCCAGTTCTTTAAACTGCGACCTAGAATTAAAGTTAAAATAAAACGACTGGAAGTGCCCTGTCTTCCACTCCATTCTAATTTACTGTAAATGAGTCCTGCCTTACTGACACCAACTCTGCAGGACAGTGTGTGTGTGTGTGTGTGTGTGTGTGTGTGTATGTGTGTGTGTATGTGTGCATGCGTGTGTGTGTATCTCTCTGTGTGTGTGTGTGTCTGTGTCTCTTCTTCGGCCTGGCACAGTTGATTTGTAAGTCCGAGATCCTGTGCCGGTTTAAATTGGCTCAACAGGCCTCCGCGGCAAGACTGCTCACACTCACACTCTCTCTGGTCGAGCTCTCGCTCCTGAAAGCCAGTGCGGAAAATGCCAAGATCCGAGTTAATTACCGAGCCGAGTGTGTCTGGCAGCGGAGTCAAATTAGAGTTAGCGGTGAAAGAGCATCACTGTTAGCATTTCTTTTAAATCCAAGTTTCACCATCGCTGGAGATGTATGGGGACGGGGACATTTTGGTAGTCTGAGACAACGTCCCCCCCCCGCACAAAATGGCACCCTGAAGATGCTAAATCACCCGCGAGCCGCCACAGACGTGATCTATTCGCCCTGGATTAAGACAGAGAGCCGCGGAGTCCCTGTCTGCTTTCAGAGCGCAGATTAGCATTCCAGGCAAATGAGAGAGAGAGAAAGAGAGAGAGACATAGCGAGGGCTACAAAATAGAGAAAAGAGAGCGAGAGAGAGGGATGATGGAGGGAGAGATTGAGAGATGGCATGCGTGAGGGAGCATGTCTGTAATTCCCTGCAAAAGGCTGCCTGGTGCCTGGGTTTTCCTAGGCTGTTTAGCTGTGCCATTTTGGTGATGTATTTGCACATCTTTGGTCTGAGAAAGCACACTTTGGGGGGCTATGTGTTTGTGTGTGTGTTTGTGTGTGTGTTTGTGTGTGTGTGTTGTGTGTGTGTGTGTGTTTGAGGGTGGGACTCATCCAACATCTAAACCAGCCATCATCCATCCATCCACACACCCCTCCCTCCCTCCCTTCCTCACCCTAGGCTGTCATTTGTTATCGACCTCCTACCCTTTTTTTCACCTCCAGTGTTCATCCCTCTCTCTCCATCTCTCTCTCTTTCTCTCTGTTTCTGACACAATCTCTTTCTATCTTACTCTGGCACTTTTCCCTCTCTTTAATTCTTTCTCTCTCTCTCTCTCTCTGCCGTTCACGCTGCAATCATTAGTCCTTATGGATGAGTCGTCTGACATTTCCGAAGGCGTGCATAACTTAAACAAATCGCCTGCGCCTCATGCGAGCTCGCGTGTGAGCGAGCGCTGGCGTTTCGCCGGGACAAATGGCCCACCCTGGCAGCGCGGTCTGCGGTGGGCTCCGTCCGGAACACTCTGTCTTCCTGGCGCGGCGCGTTGCGATGCCAGGCGGCACTTCCGAGAGTCGTGATGGGCGCTGTCTGTCTCGACTCCTGACACACAGAGGACCCAGAGTGCATGATCGATTGTCTTGTTGGGTTTTTCAACATGCCAACCTCCGCTTTTCATGTGTGTGTGTGTGTGTGTGTGTGTGTGTGTGTGAGTGTGTGTGTGTGTGTGTCTATATCTGTGAGTGTGCTGTTTGGATAACATCTCATTACAGTGTTTTAATTTCAGCTGCCTCATTCATTAAAGTGGCAAAGCAGGGGAGTAATTAGAGACTACAGGGTGGGCCCCCAACACCCCTCCCCCACACACACACACACACACACGCTCCTTTAATACACCTCAATGCCAGCAACAATCTCCACCAGCACATATTAAAAAATGGAAAAGATGAAGATAGCGGCAGGCATACAATCACTCCATTATCCTCTGGGTTTGTTTAATAAAGAAAGAAAGTCTGCGAGTCTGGGGAGTTGTCTTGACGGTTATTGTTAAAAGTTTAACTTTCTGTTTTATCTTCCGCCAGCTCCTGCATTAACTCTTTATCTCAAATCACAGCGAGGTGGTTTTTCATTTAGCAGACAGTCTTTTATTCACAGTGACTCACAGTGCATGTCAGATGTATCTTTAATCAGGGAGTGTGCAACCCTGCGGAAGTAAACCTGTCACCTCACTCTTATGTAACAGAGCTTTTCCCAGGCAGGCAGATACATACAGACCAGGGGGTCAAGAGCGTGCAGATTAGCTTCGGCATGTTAGCATACGCCATTTTCAAGTATGAACCAGCTCCGTGCACGAAAGTCCGTGTTGGGCCGCGAGCTCTCGCGCCGCATACATGTTGGTGGTGGTACCTATCCGGCGGCTACAGCAAAACGTTATTCAATGCGTATTTCTGGAGGAGCCTATGAGAAGACGTGTATATTATGGTTATTTCTGCATCATATGGCAAATAAAGAAAATTGTATTGATCTTGTTTCGTTGTTGTTTGTCCCGAACAAAAATAGCCTAAACATGATTAAAGACAATGAATTTTACAACAGCGGCATAAAGCCCTTGTCTCGTTACACCATGGGTCTCCAACACGTTCCTCTCAAGTTACCCATAGCCGCCCCCTTTTGAGCTTGCCAGAGGCTGAAGCACTAGGCTACTACATTTAAACACAATTGTTGCCGCGAGGCATTCCAGCCTACGAATGTAATAAAAAGTAAACCATGCATAATTAAAAAATAACTCAAGACGTGATGCACTTGACGTGAGAGGTTCGTTTTTGTCGCCCTCCTGCCCCAGCGGCCCTAAAATCTTTAATTTTAACTAAATAAACCACTGCTACCACTGCTATTTGTATTTTTTTTACTACCAACCATGTCTGAAACTGGAGGGAACACGAACCAGCGTGAAACTAAAAGAAAAACGCGTCCCGATAAGAAAATACAGTTGGCTGATCCTAGCGCTGTTGATGGCGACTGTGAGGTGGATATTGTGGCTAGCACAATAGCTCAAAATGTTACCGAGAAGATTAGTGCCTTGATGGAACAGAAATTCAGTTAGAGTTACAGTCTTCCCTGCACGGCATGGATAGCCGCATTGAGGAAAATACTAATAGGATAACAGATGCAGAGTCTCGCATCTCAGAGTGCGACGACCGTACAAGTTCTCTGGAGAGTAAAGTTGCCGGGCTTGAGCACCAAGTTAAGTCCCTAACCGATCGATCTGAAGACCTAGAAAACCGTATATAGTCGACGGGACAACTTACGCATCATCGGCCTACGGGAAGGTGCAGAGGGCACACAGGGAGTTAGATAGATAGATAGATAGATAGATAGATAGATAGATAGATAGATAGATAGATACTTTATTGATCCTCAAGGGGAAATTCAAGGGTCTCAGTAGCATACAGACATAACACACAACATGCACTTACAACAGAAATGGTAAAAATTAGTATAGTATAAACATATAACTAAACTCCACTGTACAATAAAGACAGTAGAAGATAAGATAAGAAACTAACAAAACTAAATACTAAATACACTATATAAGTTAAATTAAGAAAGTCCAATGTGCTTGAGGGTGACCAAGCATAAGACGCTTGTAGTGACAGGGCCAGGACTGGTAAGGTGCTAAAGGGAGTGAGTGTCATGGTGAAGGTGCAAAAAGTAGTCCAACCATAGTCCTTTAGTTATGTGTGCATGGCAAGGTGCTCAAGAGAGTGAGTGTCATGGTGAAGGTGCAAAAAGTAGTCCAACATTAGTCCAACAGTGCAACAGTAAAGTCTAGAGACCAGCATAAATAATATAGACAAATAGGAGTAAAGTGTAATGTAGACAAGGTAAAATAAAAAACTATTTCAGTGCAAGAACAGGTTGAGGTAACAGTGTAGCAGTAAAACAGTAGTAAAACAGTAGTAAGCAGTAGTGGGCAGTCAGTACTCAACAAACATGGACATGGAGAGGGTGGAGAGGCAGACAGACTAAGCAGAGAAGTCTCTCTCCTCTTCCCTTTAGTGAGGCATTGAACAGTTCAATGGCCCTAGGAACAAATGACTTCCTCAGCCTTTCAGTTGTGCATGGCAGTGAGTGAAGTCTCCAGCTGATCAAGCTCTTTTGCTTTTTGATAGTTCAATTTTTTGAATCATGGCTGCCTGACATACTTGGCTTGGACACTAAGCATGGCCTTATAAAGATTGATAGAGCTCACAGAGCCCTAGGAGCACGGAAGAAAAACTACGTCAGGCCCGTTATAGTGAAATTGCACAACTACGTTGATAAGCAGAAGATCCTAGCAGCAGTGAGGGAAAAGGACGAAATCTATCAGGGAGACAAAGTTTACATTCGCCAGGACTTGTCACTTCGAGTGAGGGAGGCTCGACGTCAGTTCAACGCCACATGCGCTCAACTTATCCAGAAAGGCATACGATTCCAAATGCGTTACCCTGCCACTTTATGCTTCACCGTCAAGGGCGAAAACCACTCCTTCGAGTCTCCCAAAGATGCGGATGAATTTCTGACCAGGTTTAAATCCGACTGACTGTGAAATTAGTCTACTCATTGCAGAACTGTCCTGACCTTGTGTTTTTCTTTTTCTAAGCTAGCCCATAAGGGAATAATTTTATTTGATGGTCTATCTTGTTTGTGAATTTACGTTCAAAGACTGCTATCTTTTTGTTTTGGTAGCCTATTCATTCTTTTCCCCCTTATTGGCTATGGATTCGAGTCTGACCGATTTAATGGTTACAAACTCCTATACAAAGTCTGAAGTTTTTCTATTTCTGCTTACATTTACAACCCGTCTACTACGGTGCTATCTGCGCCGATACCAGGATAAAGACGATGGACTTGGTTGAATCGTATTGAGACTGCCTCAGTTTTTTTTTTTTTTTTAATTGGTTTTCAATGCTTGAGCTCAAGTTGGCCGATGGGGTTGGGAGGGGGTAGTGGGAAATGTGCATTGGTGGAGGAATGGAATTGCCTTCTGCTTGTGTCTTCTCACTTAATGGCAGGGAGATAACTCTCAGCTTCACTTGTCCCATGACTTTGAATGCCATTCTATGGCTGTTTTTTCTTTGTGTTCTGGATGGGGTTTGTTCTTTTTTGGGATATGTTCCATCGTTTGGGGATGGAACTTTGAAGACAGCTTTATTTACTGTTTCATTTCTTTGTTTTTTTGTGGATTACACTTTTGCTTTTAGGCTATACCTGACAGCTTTAACTTATCTACTTATGGTTACTTACTTCTCAGATGTCAATTTTACTGTACTCTACCCACATTTAATTAATGAGTGACATAAAAATAATCTCTCTTAATGTAAAGGGCATTAACCATGTCATCAAACGGCAGAAAATACTTTCCTTTCTAAAAAAGGAGAAATGTCAGATAGCACTCCTTCAAGAGACTCACTTGTCTGATCTAGAACATTTGAAATTGAGAAGGGGCTGGGTGGGACAGGTATTCTACTCTTCATATAACTCCAGAAGTAGAGGGGTCGCTATTCTCTTCCATCGCAGCTTGCCTTTTACCCTTGATAAGACAATAACTGACAAAGAAGGCCGCTATGTACTCCTGTCAGGCTATCTCTTTGGTGAACATGTTGGTTTTGGTTGTATATACGCCCCTACCACATATGAAGCATCCTTTTTTCCAAGGCTTCTCTCAGACCTAGCTGTACTTTCCTCTTCTTACTTGATAATAGGGGGAGACTTTAACTGTGTAATTAATCCTAACATTGATGTCTCACCTCCCCGTTCAGCTCTATCAAGGAAGAGCTCCAAACTGCTTGAGTTAATTAAGGATTTGGATCTTTATGATATCTGGAGAACACTGCACCCTTTAGATAAAGATTACACTTTTTTTTCTAACCCTCACCAAGTTTTTTCTAGGATAGACTACTTTTTCTCATCAAAGTCAGTACTACATAGGATAGTGGATTGCACAATTGGTATACAGTTTATTTCTGATCATTCTCCTATTGCTGTAATAATCTCACCACCTTATAGGGACCCAACCTGTAGATGCTGGCGACTGAATCCTGTCTTACAAAGTAAACAATGCTTTATTGACTATATTAATGGGGAAATTGGACATTTTCTTGCTGAAAATAAGACACCTGACATTAGTCCCTCTATCCTGTGGGAATCTGTCAAGGCATATTTACGCGGGGCCATTATATCCTACACTTCAGCACAAAAAAAGGATGCCATTAAGAAACAATTGGAACTTGAGAAAATTGTACTTGACCTTGAGGGCCAGCTCAAACTCTCATACAGCGCCTCCTTGGCCAAACAGTTAGGCGCCGCTCTGCTCTAAATCAGCTGTTAACACACAAAGCAGAGACACAGATATTCTTTGCAAAACACAGGCTATTTGAATCAGGTAAACCTGGCCGGCTACTTGCTCGGCTTGCACGTAGTAAAACAGAGCCAAATCTGATCCCATCTCTAACAGATAAATATGGGACTAGACATTTAATTGCCATCTTTATCTGATGAACAAAAAGCAGAACTAAATAGGCCAATTGGTAAAGAAGAAGTTCTGGAAACTATCAGTGACCTTCAGGGAGGTAAAGCTCCTGGCCCTGATGGCTTTGGTCCTGACTTTTATAAGACTTTTAGTAAGGTGTTAGTCGACCCCTTAACTGATATGTTTTTGGATTCTTTTGACAAAGGCTGTCTCCCCCTTACTTTAAACCTTGCTCATATATCTGTTATCCTGAAAAAGGGCAAACCAGCTGCAGGGCAAAATGTGGATCCTATAGGCCTATTAGTTTAATTTCAGTTGATAGTAAAATAGTTTCCAAGCGTCAGGCTAGACGTTTGGAGGATTTGCTCCCAATGCTTATTAACCCTGATCAAACAGGTTTTATTCGTGGACGATATTCTCTCAGTAATGTAAGGAGGTTACTAAATATTGTTCAGCTTACAACTCAGAAAAAACAGAAGGCTTTTGCCATCTCCATTAACGCTGAAAAGGCCTTTGACAGAGTCAAATGGTCCTACTTTTTTGATATACTGCAGAGGTTTAGTTTGGGTGAGGTCTTTCTTAAATGGACCAGAACAATATATCACTCACCTAAAGCTGTGGTCATAACCAATGGCCTACGGTCTGATTCTTTCTCAGTGGCTAGAGGTGTTCGCCAAGGATGCCCACTTAGCCCACTACTTTTTGCTTTGGCTTTAGAACCACTAGCAGAGCGTATACGTTTACATACTGATGTGAGAGGTATAAGGCTAGGTACAAGGGACATACTGATGTGAGAGGTATAAGGCTAGGTACAAGGGACATACTGATGTGAGAGGTATAAGGCTAGGTACAAGGGACATACTGATGTGAGAGGTATAAGGCTAGGTACAAGGGACATACTGATGTGAGAGGTATAAGGCTAGGTACAAGGGACATACTGATGTGAGAGGTATAAGGCTAGGTACAAGGGACATACTGATGTGAGAGGTATAAGGCTAGGTACAAGGGACATACTGATGTGAGAGGTATAAGGCTAGGTACAAGGGAACATAAAATCGCCCTGTATGCCGATGACATTCTTTTGTTTGTAGTATCCCCTGAACTGTCCATTCCAGCTATTATGAATACATTAGATGAGTTCAGCACTATATCTGGTTATAAAATTAATTTTATTAATTTTATAATTAATTAAAAAGTCAGAAGCCATGCCACTTGGGCCTTTAAATATTACTGATGTCTTGGACGATTTTCCCTTTAGGTGGTCAGTATCTGGTTTTACATACTTGGGAGATAAGATTTCCCCAGATTTGAGGGAGTTGTGGAAACTTAATTTTGCCCCAATTTGTGCTGCAGTCAAGAGAGATCTTGAGCGTTGGCATAATCTACCACTGTCGCTGTTTGGTCGAATCAGCCTCATTAAGATGAATGCCCTGCCCCGACTATTATATCCCTTGCAAATGCTACCTATATATCTAACAAAGAAGGTCAATAAAGACCTACAAAGGGCAATCTCAAAGTTTATTTGGCAGGGCAAGAGGCCTAGACAGAGATTTAAGCTGTTACAAGTACCTGCTGATATGGAAGGCCTGTCTGTACCTAATATGATGTTCTATAATTGGGCCTGCCATGCCCGGCAACTTTGGTTATGGCTTCATACATACATTAGGAATGAGACACGTGTTGACTCCTGGGCTTGTTTCCCGCATTGCCCATGGAGCCTGGTTACCTGTGATATAGCCAATATTAAACCTGAGATAAAACTTAATCCTATCATTTACAGTAGTGTCAGAGTGTGGCATGATATAATTAAGTTTTTAGGGAGGAAGAATGTCAAATCCTTAGGCTACTGTCTCCCATTACTCATAACCCTGATTTCCCAGCGGGTATTGGGTCACCTGTGTTCTCTGTGTGGCGTGAGAAGGGGGTTCATCTAGTCGCAGACCTGTTCAAGGATAATACCAGAGACGGTTGATAAATCTTTGATAATACCCTTATGTCTTTCCAGCAGATAAGAGAATTATATGATGTCCCCAAGACACATTTGTATGGTTATTTACAAATGAGGCATTTCATAGCTTCCCTATCAAATTTTTTCCACTGCTAGACTGCCTCCTACTGATCCAGAAAGATTTCTCTTGGAACGCAGAAGCATGGAACACTTTGTTTCAGCCTTTTATTCTGCTGTTAATGCATCTGGTGAGTATGAGCTGCCTAATATTGCCCTTAAATGGGAAAGAGACTTGGGTACTGAATACATACAGTAGAAGATGACTGGAAAGTGGCTATAGAACTAATGATAGATCGATAGATAGATACTTTATTGATCCTCAAGGGGAAATTCAAGAAATAATTCTTGAATAATTAGATCTGTATCCACATGCAACAGATTTAGAGAGACTCAATACAAATTACTTCATAGGCTCCATATCACCCCTGTTGTTTTACACAAAATGGATAGATCTGTCTCTCCTCTTTGCATTAAGTGTCATACACAAAGGGCGACCTATTATCACTGTTTCTGAGAATGCAAGCTCATCTCCAGATTCTGGACTCGTGTTGCTAGAATACTCAGTGAGACACTTGAGGTCGAGATCAAAAAAGATCCATGTGTTTTCCTTGTAGGTCTCCCCTCTAGACAATTTCAACTCTCAGCATCAAAATATACGCTTCTTGAAAAGCTCCTCTTAATTGCCCGAAAGTGCATTTTGCACAATTCGATTAAAGAGTCCCCACTAACTATTACTCAGTGGTACAAAGAGATTTTTTAACTTTCTTCCACATGAGCGTTTACAGGCTATTATTAAAGGAAGGGATGAGCGTTTCTTAAAAATCTGTTCCCCCTTTCTGGACTATTTACCACAAGAATTGGGGCACCTCCTTAGAAGAGGTGAACTTATTGCCTTTCTAAGTATAAAGCCCACTTCTTAGGGTTAACATCATAGCCACATAATCTAAGCTGAAGGTGTAGCCTGATTTTATTTTATTTATTTTAATTGATCTATTACTCATTTTTCGTTTTTTTTTTTCCCTTTACTGTTATTTATATTCTGTTCCCTTTATTTATTTATTATTATTATCTATTTATTTATTCTTTCCATTTTATTTACTTTTTTTTACTGTTATTATACTGAATATTATTATAACAACTATCATTGTTGTATAGCTGTCCATAGTGGGAGGGGGGTGGGTGGTGTGTATGTTGTGTTGTGTGATGTGTCAATTTAGGCTACTTGGCTACGCAATAAGGTTTCCATTAGAGCACAGCGCACGTACAATGAATGAGTGAAAGGGACTGCCTTGTCTCGCAATAAACAGCTGGAAACTCCAACACTTTTTCAACTACACAAAACTTTACAGTGATCATCAAATACCCCCTAGATTTAAGTGCCCATCAGTCTCAACATTTAACTATATAATTAAAGTCCAAAAGTAAATTAAATCCCATACCAAAACCGAAAATCGTCTGCTCTTGATAGCCTGGTATGCCGCTCCAAACGAAACGCATGTCTCACAATAAAACACATAATGTAAGAAATAAAGGTCTGCCTCGAATAAGCCTGCCCCAAATAAATACCTGTGCTTTGCGCAGCCTAAGTAAATAGCAGACCCCGGAAATAATTTAGGATTTACGGAAAGTATGCAATCATACGAAGTCGGACGCCTGGTGATGCTCTGGCCGTCTACTGTGCCTCTGACTCCGCTGCCTCATTTGGATGGTAACTCCACAGGTGAGCGCGAAGATTGGATGTCGTGGATGCGCAAGTAAACTGTTTTTTGCAGAGTCCGCAGACAACATTCTCTTTAACGGTTACTTTACCATCTGCGGTGTACAACCCAAAGTATTTCCAGACACCACATTTTAGATGAGTTGGGGACGTAATTGTCCGCTCAGGCTGGCCGTTCTGTGCATTATCTTCCATTTTCGAAACAGGGTGTCTATTGAGGGCTCTGGCTCCAGTCATTATTGTGGCTACTGGCTATTATTGGCTTGATTTGTTCATGGGCCAACGCTAGAATACGTTTAGAGCACCCGCTATGAGATGGCAAACAATAAAATAAAAAACAAATTAATCATAGACTGTAAAAATGCGCTACACATGACACTAAAAACCGAATAGTTTATTTATAGTTCGACTACGGATATTTCACGTCATGTTCAAATGCATATTTGCAGCAGCAGGACGGCAGGCAGACTGCTCTTCGTTACAGCCGCTGTTATCCAATGAAATTAAGTTGCGCTTCAGGGCGACTCCACTCGGACTCCACGCGCGTTCACGAGCAACTTTTCTTCTTCTTGTTACGTGGCAAGCAATGTATGTGCAGGACTTAGTCATTCTCTCCAGTTATATATAATACCTCCATGATACAGACCATGTAGTAATGAACCAATCGGCAGGCACGATACATACAGACCGTGTAGTAATGAACGAATCGGCAGGCACGATACATACAGACCATGTAGTAATGAACGAATTGGCAGGCGCAATACATACAAACCGTGTAATAATGAATAAATCGGAAGGCATCTTTTTTGGGATCTTGCCATTTATTAAAGAAACCATATTAAAGCTTCAGAGGGTTCTCTATGGTTCGGCAGCGGAGCGGTGGCAGCATTAGCGTAATGCTAGCGTTGAACAAGCTGAGTGTTGAACTAGGTTTAGCTTTCAAAGCGTGCATATTCAATCATATTCAATTGTCAGTTTAGGCAAATCGTTTGTGTTAGCCTACTTAGGAACGAGGTAGAACTTACTATGGTAACATTCCATTCCAGAACATTTCATCTACTTATAGAGGGCATATTTCACCTGCTCCAAAGCACCATGAATACAGACTCAATCTGATAAACTCAGTGTAACATTGGGCAATCTCAGAGACTCAGTGTGTACACATTATCCAATCTCAGCTTTACTTAGAAGAGGAGAGAAACAATATGATTTAAAACAGCCCTTCTATAGATGTTTTGATTCCAATATACGTGACATACAGTGCATCCTACAGTATACAGTATAAGAGACATTCAAGATTTCACAACAAGATAACATCTATAAAGAAAATAAACCTAAAATGACAGCAGGACTCAATTGGCACTTTTTATCAGTCTGCTCTCATACAAGGATACAAGGATACAAGGAAGTTTATTGTCACATGCATATAGTTACTGGAAGTAAGAAATGCAGTGAAATTATGTCTGGTGTCAGCCTATTTGTGCATTAATGGGGGTAAAAAAGTGCAGTAGAAGAGGGGTTTAGTAGATTAAGTGGCAAGGGCTGCATAAAAAAAGGTGGGGAGGATTGGGATTGGGTGGGGGGCACCAACAAGGAGCACCCAAGAGCAACAGGGGCAAGGAAAAACTCCCTTACCAAGGAAGAAACCTTGGGCAGATCCACGGCTCAAGGGGCTAACCCAACTGCCAGGGGTCTTGGTGTCATTGCAGATAGAACCATGGAGGTATGGATAGTACACACCCTCAGTGTTTACCCCAGTGGTTTAAGCAGCACTTTAAGTAAAGATAGCTTTACATACATATCCCCAATGACACTAACAAGTCTGTACCTTTTCCAAGTAGCTCTTTAACTGAAGATTACTTCTCGTACACATATCCCCAATGGCACTAAGAAATCTGTAAGTTACCCAAGCAATGCTGGTGCCCCATGGCTCAGTAGCTCCTCAACTGCAGATGCAGAGAACACATGAAACATTCCGTTCCAGAGCATTCCATCTCCATCTATAGCGAAAACCCTTACGAGGCAACTCATACAGAGTGTGTACAATGCTAAAAGCTAAACGCCCCATAGCAACACATGATAAAGGGCACAAAGCTACTGGTCTAATCGACTCTGGAAATGTGTGCACTAAGCGGAACACGCCAGATCTGATGATAATAAGGAATACTTAGAGTAATTGCTGGTCTTTGTTTTATAGATTATGTGTGAGAGAGCGGGTGGCTTTGCCCACGTAAGCGTATTCGTGGCACTTCTCACTGTGCCAGGATCAGATTAAGCTGGCACTGCACTGGCCTCACATTCTTTATGGCACTGAGATGCAAACGAAACCAGGATCAGCTGTATAAGCTATAAGATGTGTAATTAGCAAACACACACACACACACACACACATGCTCATTCACACAGGGATTAAACCTTAGACTTCCTCTGAATGAATACAGCAACGGATGTTGGGTCAAAAGTTAGAATAGAATAGAATAAATCTTTATTTTATTTTATGTCCACCAAGGTGGAAATTTTTCTTTGGCTCACCAGACATAAAAGACAGATATACATACAGCCACAATATCATCTCAGACATATGACTTGAAATATCATGATAAAATACATAGAAAAAAAATAAGAGTAAAAAAATACATAAAAATAAGAGTAAAAGAAATAGCATCTCAGTTTGATATTGTCACTTGGTTTGATTGAGGATACTGATGGCATTTGGAGTAAAGGATTTTTTAACCCTTAAAGGAGTACCGTCAAATGAACATTCTAAAGAATATCTGGGTTCATTGAATTCAACATAGAATTTTAGAACCTTCAATTGTTGCGGAACTTAGAATGTTCAAAAACCTACACCACTCTGTAGTGCCTCCCAGACTTCAAGAGCTCAAATTGGCTAGAAAGAGGGTGTGTACTATCCATACCTCCATGGTTCTATCTGCAATGATTTTTCTAGCTTTCTTCCTCATTCTGTCAGTATATATTTGTGTCAGATGTCTTTGAGGTCTTCCTACTATTTTACTAGCCATTGACACTATCCTGTTTAGTTTGTACTTGGATCTACAGCTTAGGTGTCCAGACCAAGCAGAGAGGTGAAAGGTTAACACACTTTCAATGTGTGTGGTGTATACTAGCTCAGTTATCTGAGCACTAACACCCAGACGGCTCAGTCTTCTGAAGACTCTTCTGTCATCATATTTTATTAATTTAAAGAGGCTATCATTGATAGAGAACTTGTTGGTGAATAGAGAGAAAAGTAGAGGGGAAAGAGTTTGTAAAGTTCGAAAAGTTCATAAACAACACCAAACTAGTGCTAGGTAACCTTATGTCAGTGTGTGTGTGTATGTGTGTGTGTGTGTAGTGTCAAAACTGCAACCCATGACTGATCCACAGAGCTGATTCTCCATAGGGACTGAGGCATTGTTAAGGGCATACCCTATCCTGACACAGACTGCCTGTGTGTGTGTGTGTGTGTGTGTGTGTGTGTGTGTGTGATAGGGGACTGCTGGGCAACACATTTAATCTACATCACAATCCATGGAAACAACACTACAAGGTTTAGGGTTTGACAGCCCCACTGGTGCCAGTATGCTTTAATGCAATGTTACAAAACATGATCCGATAGACACACAAGCACACGCTCACACACACACACACACACACACTCACACCACACACACACACACACACTCACACACACACACACACACACACACACATTTAGTTGACTTAGCCAGTGGTGTGAGTCTGATAGCTGAGTGTGTCATTCAACCTGATGCCCCGCAGAACTCAATAATTACTTTACCAAGCATGCCTGACTTCAGACCACAGGGACCTAAGGGCTCACTCACTCTCTCTCTCACACACACACACACACACACACACAGAAAGAGTAAGAGCCAACTCACAAACTTGTACATACACAAACACATTCATACACATACACTAAGAAACATACACACACACACACACACACACACACACACACACACATACACACAAACACACACACTCAGACATGTAAAGGTGAAATATTCCCTTCCACATCCAAAGACACACATACCATGTATATACACACAGCATTCAAAGACCATCAGTTTGGTGTCCTTGATTCCATCACAGGCTCCTGTCAGTATAGAGTCTGATCCATCTCATCTGTTTACACGGGGTACGTTCTATTCGATCAGGTGCTCTCAAGCGCTTTAAAATCTTTAATCGGTATAACCATTGTTGCCTAGCCTGGCCCCGCCCACCTAGATCTTCTTTCAGGGAGATCTACATAGTTCATAACCGTTTCCCTCAGACAAGAAAAATGTCATGCCAATCAACGTCGAGAGGGGGTGACGAAACCAAAACGTATTGTGATAAACAGAAGCAGCAACACATGCAAATGTCAAAAAAATGCAGAAATGTTACAGCAAAGAAAGACCCAATTACATTGTTTCCTGACTGTTGATGCTGTTTATTGTATAGTATAGTTTATAAAGTTTACGTGGTTTATATGTGTTCTTTCTATTCCGATTGAGCCGTTATTTAAATTCTAATCCAATCAGACACCACTACTCCACTCTAACTAGTACTCTAGTCCAACCCCACCACCCCACCACTAGTACTCTAGTCCAACCCCACCACTAGTACTCTAGTCCAACCCCACCACCCCACCACTAGTACTCTAGTCCAACCCCACCACCCCACCACCACTAGTGCTCTAGTACTCTGGTCCAGTCCAACCCCCCACCACTAGTACTCTAGTCCAACCCCACCACTAGTACTCTAGTCCAACCCCACCACCCCACCACTAGTACTCTAGTCCAACCCCACCACTAGTACTCTAGTCCAACCCCACCACTAGTACTCTAGTCCAACCCCACCACCCCACCACTAGTACTCTAGTCCAACCCCACCACTAGTACTCTAGTCCAACCCCACCACTAGTACTCTAGTCCAACCCCACCACCCCACCACTAGTACTCTAGTCCAACCCCACCACTAGTACTCTAGTCCAACCCCACCACTAGTACTCTAGTCCAACCCCACCACTAGTACTCTAGGCCAACCCCACCACTAGTACTCTAGGCCAACCCCACGACTACTCTGCGTCTGGAGTTCTTCTAAAGCCATCTGTGATTCTCAGTATTGTGGATGCTTTCAGCATCATTGGGATGTATGACCAGTGCAGGCTTACAGCACACACACATTATGTGTTTGTGTTTTTGTTTAGTGCAGCGCACATCTCTCAGGCTCTGTCTCTCTCATTATATATTTCCCAATTTTCTCTCTATTGTTGGGGATTTATTTATCATAATAAATGTTTGTATTCCCAGCTCTCCCTCTCTCCGTCTCTGTGTCGTTGTGTGTGTGTGTGTGTGTGTGTGTGTGTGTGTGTGTGTGTGAGAGAGAGAGAACAGTAATGAGCATTTACCCAAAGCTTCAAATCACCAACACAGACAGTGAGGAAAACAAATCAGTGTCACATAGCTGGAGGAAGAGAGCTCTTATTTGGAATGAGAGGAGGAACGTTCTTATTTGGAATGAGAGGAGGAACGTTCTTATTTGGAATGAGAGGAGAGATGGAGAGGAGAGCTGGTGTCCGCCTTCCTTACCTCAGGCGCTTCTCTCTCTCTCTCTCTCTCTCTCTCTCTCTCTCTCTCTCTTTCTTGCTCCCTCCCTCTCCCTCCCTCAATCTCTCTCCCTCCCTCTCTCTCTTTCTGACACTTTTCCTGGACTTTACTTCTCTTCTCCCTCCCTCTCTCTCTCAGAGTCCTTGTAAGGAGAGATGATATGCAGTTCCAATTAAAGCCCTCCACAGGGCCCGTGTCAGGGTGTCAGAGAAAGGTGAGCATGTTTGCATGAGAGAGAGAGAGTCTGTGTGTGTGTGTGTGTGTGTGTGTGTGTGTGTGTGTGTGTGTGTGTGTGTGTGTGTGTGTGTGTGTGTGTGTGTGTCTCAGCATGTCAGTAATCCTGGAGATGAACAGCCCCAGCCTCCATATCATGCTCAATCGACTGGGAAAGGTCCTGTTTGGCTGGCGGCGAGGAGAGAGGAG
>NC_063191.1:8952003-8959503 GCF_017589495.1 Alosa alosa
GTGCGTGTGTGTGTGTGTGTTCATGTTTATGTGCATTTGCGTGTGTGTGTGTGTGTGTGTGTGTGTGTGTGTGGTGTGTGTGTGTGTGTGCGTGTGTGTTTGCGTGTGCCTGTGCGTGTGTGTGTGTGTTCATGTTTATGTGCATGTGTGTGTGTGTGTGTGTGTGCGTGTGTGTGTGGTGTGTGTGTGTGTGTGTGTGTGTGTGTGTGTGTGTGTGTGCGTGCGTACTCAAAATCCTCATGCTGAGTCTGTGACTATATAGTCCTCTAACTCACACTGATCCATCCTCTGAAATGAATAGCCGTTGTGATGATACGAGGAGGGATAATTTAGCATTTCTATGATATTGGAAAACTGTGCCGGTCCATAGCTCTTTCTGACTCCTAGTCTATACTATATCATGAGGTCATTAGGCACGGGTGATTATCTGGTGGGAAATGAAGACGGACACTCCTTGACCATGCAAGACCGCCTGGCTCTGTAGAAAAGAGAAGGGCTTTCAGCAGGAACAGGCGCCCTGTGCAAAAGGCCAGGCCTTAATATAGCACACTGACTTGCATGGCAACAGCCTGCACTGCTCAAACTGATGTGGTCCCTGTAAAGTGAATTTGTAAATAATGTAAATTCAGCGCTACAAGAATAACCTGTTATAAAAACAAAATTTTTGTAAAAGCCAACATGATGTGGCCTTAACTAACTATCCTTTATCAAATTGCTTATTGAAAGAATAAAAGGGCTCATTGAAAAAGGTTCTGAAATAACATTCTCTGTAAAAAACAACTTTATTATAATAATTAATATATTATAATATTCCATTATATTATAATTAGGAAGTGAATGTATAGCATATTGCTCTTTCTATAGTATATATATATGGTACTTCATGCTGTATATACATATCAAAGGTGTGTGTAATGTCTAACTGCCCACAGCTCCAGACTAACTGTCACCTTGACTTTATGAGCTTCCCACTGAAGACTCTCTCTGGCTCTAGTGATGCACACACACACACACACACACACACACACACACACACACACACACTGCTCAATGAAATACACATAGGTAGAGACACCTGCACACACTCAGAACTCAGATGCATACATCCTGCAGCCTGTGGTGGAGCCTGACTGTATAGAAGTACTAAAAACCCCATAGAGTTTGGCACTTATTAATCTTAACCCATATCACTTGTGCCACCTGACACACACACACTCACACAAGCACACACACAAGCACACATGCACGCACACCGAGAGAGAGAGAGGCACTCTCTTCCTCGTTAAGTCTTTTTATGGAGGTGTGTGTACATGTGTGGGGGGGCCTGTTAGAGCCTTATCAAACACTTTGTCTCATGCTCACACGTGAGAAACGGCTCCCAGAAGCCCTGGCACCACACCACGCTCCACTGAAAACAAGCACTAATTGCCTACTCTCCCGTCTCCACGGAAACATCTGCATGCAAATCACGGCCACGCGCAAAAAGAAACTTTGACGGTGCCCGGGTCGTTAGTTATCTTGTTTATTTTATATCACCTCCGACCGAAAGCTGCGTCGGTGGCTCACATAAAAGTCATGTGTCAAATTACCCATACACTCCCACGCCCAGCGGCAGCGCTCTGTGTCGTGCGGCAGGGCCCAAATTAATCTTTGCCATTAATAATTCAATCCCGACCTCTTTGTTTAATAAACAGTTTGTCAGTGATTTATAGGCAAGTCGCTCTAATTTGATTGCCGGTGGAATCGGGGCGGATATGCATATGGTGGAAGGGCCCAGACAAACAGAATTATTGTAGCTGGTTAGAGCGCCGCGGCGATCAGACGCCCAGGCAGGTCGGACAAGGCAGGAGGAGAGGGGAGGGGGGGTTCTGGGGGGGTAGGAGAGGGCACAATTATCCTCCAATTGCATAATCAGCCCTGATGGATGGCTAGTTTATCCCTGACAAGAAACGAGAAAAAAAGTTGCTTCAACAAATGCAATAATAGGTGTGGAAAAAACAATGCGGTATGCGTTATGAGTTTTCTCTCAAGAATTTATTCTGCCCCATTACACACACAGAGGACACACAAGCACACACACACACACACGTACACATTCTCTCTTTCTCTCTCTCTCACACACTCCATATGTGTGTGTGTGTGTGTTTATCGTTGTTGGTTGTTTTATTGCCAAGGTTGAAAGGTTTCCTTTTTGATCTCCATAAATATCTGGAGGACGGATAATGGTGTTTGTACGTGCCATTGTGGAGAGATGCGCTTCTCCTCTTGCATCTGACTATCCTCCCACCCTCCCCTGTTCGCTGGAGTTCCGCCAACTTCTCCGGCTTTCCTCTGCTCTGACAAATTTCTCTCCGTGAGAGTGCCAACAGGTCATTCATATTCCATATGGATGAAATGCTTCTTTGAAAAACAAATTTATTATACAGATTTTTTTTTTCTAAGAGTAAAGATGAAATGCCATTTCTGTTTGTTTATCTCCGTGATAAGATGGGTGGCTGTTTTCTTTCCCATCTGAAATGTTTATAGGTTTATCCAAAGCCATAATCGGCCTGTTTTGCGGATGTACGCAACCTAGTGACTGAAATGGATGTTTGACTAGTCTAAGTTGCAGTCCCCTGTGCTTTGCTGCGGTGGGTGTACAGACAGAAAACATTTCCTGCTTTTATATTCTTGCGAGCCTCTGTCTGTAATTTAGCGAGAGAAGAGTGCCTTCGAGAATCACTCACATCCTGCACCGGCTGCCAAACATGAGGGCGAGGTCTCCTCTCTTCACGCTCAATCCGCAACGTGCAATGTCCGTCAAAACAGCCCCCCCCCCCCATACGCAGTTCCAGCACTCTGCTCTAGATGGTGCTGTGTGACAGAGTTGAGAGCGATGTTTTGTATCTCCACCCCTCACCTCATCTCTGTCGGCGGCAAGCCCGTAGCATTTGACCACGGCGCTCTCGTCAGCCAAATGAAGCTACTCCTCCACAAAGCTGTCTTTACTCCATTGAGTGCGGCTCGAGTGTTAGTCTTAAATTGTCGGTGGAATTGAAAAAAAAGAAATCTAAGATCCTTGTTTGTGTCTGCAGGGAAATTGAATTGCAGAAGAGAAACCTTCTGGCCTTTACTCTCTCTCTCTCCCTATCTATGTCTCCCTGACTTTCACTCTCACTAACTCAATGCTTCCTGGCTCTGAGCTGGGCCTGAGAAGAGTAGCCTACTCTAAAGAGATGGATGAACAGACCTTTAATAAGTTGTTTACATGTATGTTTACCTGCTAATTCCCCATCTTTTATGCATGGCACACAACCCTAGTTTATTCCAGGCCCCCTGGAAGACAGTGAAGAATGTGTGTGAATGTGATTTCTCCCATTACAGTGGATTCCATGGTTTATACGCATTACGGAGCACAGAGGGGTACAATCGTGTAGTGCTACTTGTTATTAACCTGAGAGAAAGTCCCTAGTTATTAGTACTCATTTGAAACATGCATTTGAGACATGTTGAACCCTTGAAACATGCATTTGAGACATTTTGAACCCTTGAAACATGCATTTGAGCTGTTTTCAGTACCATTTGATAACAGAAGAAAATCAGTAATTTACAAAGAGACCGCATGTATCAATGTGTGTAATCATATTAGACTAATACCAATGATGACAATTGTTTGCCAAAGCAGATGATTCTGGTATTAGTGGCTTAAACTGTCTCAAAATATCGGGGTTCATTTTGAGATTTGTGCATTTGTGGTTATTTACCTCCAAGTAGCAGAGTTTTGACAAATCCACCAGAGCTATGTACCAACAAAGTCCTCCTGTCTCTTTACAATTCACCTGGGCTTTGACTTCTCGCTGCGGAGTTCCAAAGAACTGTAAAGTTGATGCGTTGACTTAGACACTATTTGTTGCCTGTTGCTGTTGTTGTTGTTTTTGTTAATATCTTGGGCAGAGTAAACAGGAGCTGGCTGGTTTTGCACACAGTACACCGGCACACTGAATGTCAGTGCTGCCACTGGTTAGGGTTAGGGTTGATATCTTGGGCAGAGTAAGCGGATGTCAGTGCTGCCACTGGTTAGGGTTAGGGTTGATATCTTGGGCAGAGTAAGCGGATGTCAGTGCTGCCACTGGTTAGGGTTAGGGTTGATATCTTGGGCAGAGTAAGCGGATGTCAGTGCTGCCACTGGTTTCTGAGCCCACTCCCCACCCAGGGAGGCGGTGGGGGCCAGGGGGTGGGGGGGCTCTATCAGGCTGACAGACAGCTGAGTCTTGTGAGGGTCTCGCTGGGGAGGCCGGGGACCACAAACACCCTGTTCTACAACGCTCAGCCGAGACCGCGATCTGCTCTGTCGCACAGATCACAAACCCATTTCTGAGTGTTTTTCTCTCTTTCTCTCCATCTCTCGCTCTGTTTGCTTCCCCTCTCTCTCTCTCTCTCTCTCTCTTTCTCTCTCTCTCTCTCTCTCCTCTCTCTCTCTCTCTCTCTCTCCTTCTCTCTCTCTCTATCTCTCTCGCTGTCTTTGTTCTTTGTGTTGCTCTTGTCAGATGTTTTGGGCAATTGGCTTTGTGATTAATTATGCGCTAGGTTTAGCTTCGGAGTGCTGTGAAGTTTGGCTCAAGCCGCTGCTGCTTGCGCTACACACCACACACATTTGCTTTTCTTAAATGTCTCCACACACACACACACACACACACACACACACACACACACACACACACACACATCATCCCAGTGGGGGAAGACACTGCCTGTCAAAGCATTCATTAGACGCTGGGGAAAACTATCCCAGGCATCCTCTCTCTCTCTCTCTCTCTCCTTTTTCCTTAGTCAGTCTCTCTCCTGGAGAGAGTCTCTCCCTGGGTCCCGCTGGAAAACGAGAGACAGATGTTCACGCAAGACAAAAGCAAAGAAAGTACGGACGAAGAGGGCGAACACACTCTCTCTCGTTCTCTCGTCTCTCTCAATCACTTGCGGTTGCCATGGTTACACTGTTGCGCCCCCCACACACACACACTCCTCACAGCAGCCTTCCTTCCCCAGTCGCCCTTTCACAAACATCAAGTCCTGAAAAGCAACTGCAGCCCCCCACCCCCACCCTCTCCACTCACCCCTCTCCCCCTTGCCTGCTGTTCCTCTCTTCCCCCCCACCTGCCAATCCACTTAAACAAACCGCACCCTCCCCAGCCCCAAAAAAAAACGTTCTGAAAGGTTCTGATTGGATCTCCCGTTGCCTGCAATCAGCCAATCAGGCGGTGGCGTAATCCCCTCCCTGCCGTGCCCGGCGGTGCCTGAGTGGGCCTCTTTGTGTCCCTCCACGAGTCCGAGTCCGCTGGCCAGGTAAACACGGAGTCCTGCCGTCGTGGAGTCTGCTGTCGGCCAGACCTCCACCACCTCCAGCTGACTGCCTCTTTCTCCTCCAGCTGCCCCTCTCCAAGCACCACAGCCGGCCGCGTCATTCTACTTTCAAACCCCCCCTGCACCACAGCCGACTGCCCAGTCATTCTACTTAGGAAGTAACCCCCCTACAAAAAAACCTGCACATCTACCCTGCTGATAGCTTTATTCGCCTCCCAAATCATCCCCAAGCTGCCTCCCTCGACCCCCGACTTCCAAACCTCCCCCAGTAGAAAGCTGCATTCTACACAGCCCACCACCCATAGCCCCCTTTCCCCCCCTACCCCCATAGCCCCCCAACCTCCTCCCCCAATGCCACACTCCCCCAAACCCCCTCAGCCTTCAACACATTCAAACTTACCCCACCTGATCGCCCCCCCTCAGACCCACAAACTCCTCATTTCTTCCCCAAGCCCCCACCCCACCTCCTCTGTCTCCAGCCTCCCTCTATAATAATAATAATAATAATAATAATAATAAGCTTTATTTGTATAGCAGCTTTCATACACAGAATGCAGCTCAAAGTGCTTTACATTTGGAGCATGTAACACAATAACAGTCAGTCAGTCATTATCAATCACTTTCACTTTTCTTCATTGCTGTGGCCGTTTATGATCCAATCAGCAACATATCAGAAATATAGAAAATAGAAAATAACATGTAACATAGTTATTAGAGAAGAGTCAGTCATTCCCCTTTGTTGCTGTGGCCGTTTATGATCCAATCAGCAACATATCAGAAACACTACTACTATACTACAAATTCCTAGGCTAACAAATGCTTAGGCCTCGTTGATGGACTCAAGCAGCCAGCCTTAGCTTGTTCTTAGCATATGTCGCAATTATTTGACTTTATACACAGACATTCAAGACTGGCAGCCTTAACCCTTTACCCCCCACAAGCACGCCATATGGCAACTGTGGCAAGGAAAAACTCCCATATTTCACTTAAAAAACCTTGAGCAGAACCTGACTTAATAGGGGAGCCCATCTGCTTCTGGCTGGCTGCGCCCCTCAATGGCAGCAGATGTAGAATAATCTGAAAAAGTAGTCTACAGGATAAGATGAGTTAACTAAAGGCTTTCCCAGGCCCGGAGTGCGTAATCGGGAGAATCGGGAGAATTCCCGGTGGGCCACTTCACTTTTGGGGATTGGAGAAAAATATTGGCATTTGTCGCGTTAATTTATCTTCTCTTTACTTAAAGTTGGCTACATGCGTTCGCATTCTATGCCTAACACCGCAGCCTCTGCATCGTTGTTCTCCCCTCCCAAGAAGAGTTAATTGGTTGGGTCCATATAGCCCGTCTTTCCTAAAAAAAGTTTTCTCAGATACCAGCCGGGACGGCCCTACCTAGTGATAAAGCGTCAGGAGGATGGATGGTAGAAAGATGCCATGAGGGACTGAAAAGGCCAGGTAAAAAAGGCGAAAAAAAGTATTGGAGGAAATGCTGCCAAATGTGCCATCGTCCATTTTTTTTTTTTGAAGAGGACAGACATAAGTGGCAACTGGTAAAGAGAGATAGCCATGATTATACTTGGCGTAATTGGGCTAATAACCTACTGGATGTTGTAGCGTTGTCAACCTATTCGCAAGTAACATATTAAATGAATTAAAATATTAGCATTTTGGTATCATCCAATATGGCTATTCATAGACTTTTGCAAATATTATGCAAATATTGATAACAAAACTCAAGCTTGATCTGTGTATGCAGTAGCCTATAGGCCTAAAAACAAAGTAGCCTGAGCAGCAGATCAGCCAGTCCCAGCTGAAAATGATGAGCCGAAATGAACTATGACTATAGGGACAAGTAGAAAGGATAATAGAGTTAACCATATGAATTAAAAGTTATTTTATGGAAGAAAGAACAGTAGGTTATGACAGCAGTAGGCTACATGATCAACCTATATGGCTTGTTTGCTCAGAAGTGGGTGTAGTAA
Organism: Alosa alosa; assembly: GCF_017589495.1. Lineage (NCBI taxonomy): Eukaryota > Metazoa > Chordata > Actinopteri > Clupeiformes > Clupeidae > Alosa > Alosa alosa. The sequence goes on from NC_063191.1 coordinate 8,959,320, forward strand.
AGGAGCAAATCACCAAACAACAACATGATAGCTGACCCATGCAGAAAAACATGTAAACAATACAGTAGTTCAATATGCCTCTTAGTGGGTTGTGGGATACATTTCAAATGCTTTATTTCTTCCTTCCTGTTTTGTTAACTTATCAACCTATCCTTGTGGAATAGTGGAATATTAGCCTATAATA
>NC_063191.1:8964503-8969503 GCF_017589495.1 Alosa alosa
TCTCTTTCTCTCTCTCTCTCCCTCTCTCCCCGTCCCCCTGTGGAGTTGCATACATCAAATCTAACTGTAGTTAAATGTGCACAGACACCTGTTAGGGCCGTGCCACTCAGGTGCAGAGGCATACTCCCCTGAACCGTACTCCATAGAACCGTACTGCTCAGAACCATTCAGCAGCATACTCAATGGAACCGTACTGCTCAGAACCATTCAGCAGCATACTCAATAGAACAGTACTGCTCAGAACCATTCAGCAGCATACTCAATAGGAACGTACTGCTCAGAACCATTCAGCAGCATACTCAATAGAACAGTACTGCTCAGAACCATTCAGCAGCATACTCAATAGGAACGTACTGCTCAGAACCATTCAGTAGTAGCTGCTCAAGAACCTCCAATAGAATTCAGAACCATTCAGCAGCATACTCAATAGAACTGTACTGCTCAGAACCATTCAGCAGCATACTCAATTGGAACCGTACTGCTCAGAACCATTCAGTGACATACTCAATATAGAACCCACTGGTGTAGTCTACGTGATATGCAAGTATACCCACTTCAAAAACATTACCATCTCAGTATACCCAATTAAAATAGGCAAGGATACATATTAACATTTGGGGTTGTCAATCACAGTATACCCACTACAGCTAACTAGACTACACCACTGATAGAACCATACTGCTCAGAACCATTCAGTAGCATACTCCTTACAACCCTACTGCTCAGAGGCATACTTCATAGATTGATTATAATTGGTTATAGCTCAACAACACCAGTGTTATCCAAACATCAGTGATGCAGGGTATGATTAAGTATTTCAAGGTATTTAGGAATTAGTCATTAGTAATGAACAACTATATATAACGAATTATTAATGTGTCATTTAAGAAAATCATTTTAATCTCGTTTTTACACATCTGAATAGCGTTGTTTGTGAGTGCTTTGAGGACAGCTCCTCTAGTCTGTGACTGAGACGTGGAAGCAGCTCTGCAGTGGATCGTTGGGCCTGCAGGACGTCCCGCTTTTTAAAGAGTATTTGTTTATCGACCAATCAGAGCTGAGTGGTGAGTAAATGGTTGAGGCCGATCAATTCTGCTTGCTGTGCTATAATCAAGTTCCCCGTCACCACTTCCACATAGAATGGAACTCTTCACTTCCCTCACGTACCACACACACACACACACACACACACACACACACACACACACACACACACACACACACACACACACATTATACATACACACACACACACACACACACACACACACACACACACACACACACACACACACACACACACACACACACACACACACACATACACATTATACATACACACACACACATACACACACACACACACATACACACACACACACACACACACACATACACACACAGACCTGCACTCACAGCAACAGGCATGGACACACTCATAAACTAGATGTACAGCAGAGCGGTACAAAATATGACCGCCGCCCAGTCCAGCACATGTTTTCCACAAAAATAAGTCACGCTGGCATATATGATTCTAACTGTCTCACTGAATTGCATTATGCACACTCAATTCTCACTGGTATCTGCTAGACAACAAGTACCAAAACATGATTAGTTCATAGATTTCACATGTAATATACCTTTTATACAACCCCACCCCCATCTTGCCTGTTCATAATTCTGAGAAATTCTTGAATTGTGTGCATGTGTGCGTGTACATGTTTATGTTTATGTGTGTGTGGGTATGTGTGCATGCATGCTTGTGTCTTTGCCTGTTTATGTGCCTGTGTGTGAGTATGTCATCGTATATATGTCTACTGTGTGGTATGTGTGGGATTACTGTGAATGTATGTGTGTGCGTGTGTATCTGTTTATGCACATGTGTGCATATGGAATGGGTTTACATGACCCTGGAGGCAAACATATGCAAAATTGGTCATCCTAGGCCCCACGGTTCTCAAGATATTCACAAAACTGTGTCTGCCCTACCCTCCTTTCGGGGGGTCCAGTCCAGCGGGGGGGCTACAGATCAAAACGAAAAGCGACGGTTCCATGCTATCCATGTGGGGTTACATGCCCACCAAGTTTTGTGTACCCCGGTCTTACAGTGACCCGGGAATCCTTGACGGAAATTTGGACATGCGAAAAAGAAAAAACCTATATGACCGCCGCTTCGCTGCGCGGCGGTCATAATAAAATCATCACTCAGACACACACACACACACACACACTCACACACACACACACACCCAAGGCCACAACATGTTAGTTGCTACACTGATTTGTTGCGTTAGTTACTATACTCATTTAGTTGTTTTAGTTGCTGGCCACATTCATTGCTCGCCAACTTATTTGGCCTTTGATCGTAAAGAGTAATGCATTTCATCAGACGGATCCATAAAGACTACATTTCTAATTTTCGGGGAGGGGAAAGAAATGAGCACTTAGCCTACAGGCTAGTACAAATCATTAAAACAACATTGCGAGGAAAATGAGAGAGAAACAAAAACAGCCCATGAGTCGCTACTGTAGCTTCGCAGTGACATTTAAAGAAATAACCTCCACTGTTCTCATCTCACAAAAACACAAAACATTTCGACATTTCAGCCCGCAGTTCCCCATTGGTGAGATCTAAATGATTCTGGTACTCTTTGTATGTGTGGGAGGGGGGGTAGGAGAGATGGAGGGAAAGATTTGGAAGAGAGATTGAGAGAGGCTGAAAGAGAGAGAGCGAGAGAGAGAGAAAGGGGAGTGCTAGAGAATAGGAGAAAAAAAAGAAAAGTGTGTGTGTGAGAGATGAATACCGAATGAATAACGGTGTGAGGAAGTAAGAGATTGAAAAGAGAGACTAATTTAAAGAGATCTATTTAAAGAGAAGGATTGAAACATAAGGGTTATATCTGTTGATATGTTTATATTCTATATTCGTATATGTTCTGATATTTGTAAGTAATAATTGGTTTGGCAATACAAGGGCCCTATCTTGCACTCGTTTTCCACCCGGCACAAAGTTTATTTTCTTATTTTGCACCTTTATTTTTTACAATGCGCCCAGGGGTGTGGCAATTAACAACCTAGGGAGTGGCCTGGCGCATTGTCTAAAAATCGCTTTTGTACACCACCTAAAACGCATTACGCCACTGACCAAGAGAAACCTGGTCAGAAGTCTATGGCGAGTTGTTTTGTATGTTATTTTAAGAGCGCATTGTCAACAGTCATATTGGCGGGTACACAACGCACCATCCTTCTATCCTCCATGAGCAGCGCACTAAGCTAACATCCATACAAAACATTAGAAATTACTGCGATTAGGCTACAATGGGAAACATAATTAGAATAAAGATATTACGAAATACATCTCACAATGCATTTGCAAATTGGTAATGACGGTTAAAAGTGATTAGACGAGAGCACAGCTGAAGACACACTATCACGAGATATAAGCAACAACTCTGCAGGATAAACGTTGTTTTAAACGTTGTTTTATTCAGTCGTTCGAAAAATATTAGGGTAAGTGTTGCTTTTTCGAGCCTATGTTTTCGATGGTAACACATTGTCAGTCAATAGTGAAAGTAACATACTGCGTATAACTGTCTTGTCATTGACTGACACCATGGTGAAGTTAGTTTGACTTTGCCAACGAGTTCAAATAATAGACGAGTGCAAACTCGTAAAGGCTATGCTAGTGGAGTCTTGCAAGCAGACTCCTTCAAATGTGCCGTTGACTGTAAAAATACTGATGCATTTTTTGACGTCACGCTTTGCGCCGTTAAAGGGAATGACAGATGTCATTCTCATTGGTTTAAATGATGTTATGCCCCAAACACACCCATGACTGATTAAGAAACCTAGGAACACCTTGTTGCGCCATGCGCTCGACGTCTGATAGCGAAACCCCTCCCAATGTGGACTGGACGTCCTACTAAATTTGAATAAGCTTTTGACTAGTGACGATGCGCTTTAGACTGTCATGATAGGGCCCCAAATGTCTAATTGTCATTCCAATAAAACACCTTCGAATTTTAGTGAAATAGAAAGAGTGAGAGTGTGTGTGTGTGTGTGTGTGTGTGTGTGTGTGTGTGTGTGTGTGTGTTTGAGCCTAGTGTTCAAAGCGTTTCTGAATAATTATGGGGTGGTCCTGCCCACTCTTAGCCACTCTTAGCCACTGCTGGGTCTGACCCACTGTGCCCAGTCCGTTATCCCACGTCTGCCAGCCTCCTCCGACCCACTGCAGGCCCAGTTTTGGGCCAGCTCCGGTAGTCCCCACCCAGGTGTGTTCCAGGATCAGGCGTGGTCTGGGATCCAATCAGAACCATAGGACACTTTTGGGGAACAGAGAAGTGTTTTTAATGTTTCCTAACAACATACATCTTACACCACGCAGGAGTTGATTTTAGCAACCACGTTTGTGTGTGTGTGTGTGTGTGTGTGTTTGTGTTTGTGTTTGTGTGTGTGTGTGTGTGTGTATGTGTGTGTGCGCGCGTGCATGTGTGTATGTGTGTGTGTGTAAATGTGTGTATTCATATGTGTGTGTGTGTGTGTGTGTGTGTGTGTGTGTGTGTGTGTGTGTTAGAGATGCGCGGATGGGCTATTATTTCAATCGTAACTGCATAGCAAAACTTATAATCCATCCGCACCAACGTTTTTTGACCAATTTTCAAAACCGCACCCGCCCGCCATCCGCTGGTTGTTTTAATGTATATGGGTGATGCAGCGCTGCTGACGTGAGGCTAGACAGCTCTTGCCTGTTCTAGAAAGACTGATCCAATGCAGCTAATATATTAAAAGTCTAATGTCCAACATTGGCTATGTTGTAGCCTATCCCCAGAATATCAGCAGTAAACTCTCTGTCTTGCAAAACAGTCTCCAAATAAAACGCACATCGGCCTGTAGCCTACAATTTTATCATTGTAATAAAAAACGCAATTTGGCACATAATTTCAACATGCTGCTACTAATTAATGCCTATTGTACTTTATTTTTTGCAAAAAGAAAGAAAT
>NC_063191.1:8974503-9007003 GCF_017589495.1 Alosa alosa
CATCCATGGCAACATAGTAAGGTAAAAATATGAAAATGACTTGATTTTTTACTTTCAATTCCTTTTACCAAGGTATTTTAACACATAACTCCATCCTGCACATAAATGTAAACTGTGGCAGTAGTAATGCAATATTTGAAAAAAAAAAAAAAAAAAAAAAGTTAACACAAGTACTTATAAAACAAGTACTTCAGTACTTTTACTTAAGTAGACATCTGACTGTTGTATTTTATTTTCTTGTAAATTTAGCAAACTTTACTCAAGTAATGAAGCTGTGTACTGTCCGGGCTGTCAGCATAATGCAATATGAAAAAGAGGAAAAAATAACACCAGAGCAGAAAAAAAACCATCCTGTTCCAGTTCGGGTTATTTCATGGGACCGACATGTGGTTTAACAGGTGTGTTGCATGCTTCTCTTCTGGAGTTCTTCTCAGAAGCCAATCATTGCCTCCGATCTCCACTGGCGTTCTACCCAGGAGCCAATCATTGTCTCCGATCTCCTCTGGTTTTCTTATAGGGAGCCAATCACTGACTCCAATTTCCTCTAATGTGTTCTACTCAGGAGCCAATCACAGCTTCCGATCTGCTCTGGTGTTCTACCCGGGAGCCAATCACTGCCCTCATTCTTCTCTGGTGTTCTACTCGGGAGCCAATCATAGATTCCGATCTCCTCTGGTGTTCTACTCGGGAGCCAATTACTGCCCCCAATCTCCTCTGGTGTTCTACTTGGGAGCCAATCATAGATTCCGATCTCCTCTGGTGTTCTACTCGGGAGCCAATCACTGCCCCCAATCTCCTCTGGTGTTCTACTTGGGAGCCAATCACAAATTCCGATCTCCTCTGGTGGTGTTCTACTGGGAGCCAATCACTGGTGTTGCCTCCATCTCTCGGGGGCCAATCCTGCCTCCATCTGGGCCTCGCTTTGGAAGCGTTGTGGCAGGTTCAAGCTGATGTTATAGTGGTTCCATGGAAATGGCCATCACTTAAGAATAAAAAGAAGATGGTGGATTGACATACTTCAGACAATCTTTTTTTCCCCTGCATGTCACTGACAACTGACACGTTGAATGGTGCACTGTCAACTTGAGGTTCAATTGCACAACACAGGTTGAAAATGTCATGCATTGTGTGTTTCTGTGTGTGTTTCTCTGCTTTTGAGTCTGTGTGTGTTTCTCTGCTTGTGTGTCTGTGTGTGTGTGTGTGTTTGACATCTGGAGGAGTGTAGACTAGTCTTGCAGTGCTAAGCTGAGTCCTAACCCCTCTTTAGCTCATATGATATCTCTCAAGGAAGGGCCAACTTCTCTCCTCATACCCTCCCCCTCCCCTCCTTTCACTCTCAAAAACTCAGTGTAGCTTAGCAGCTTAGCGCCTCAGCTCATTTCCATGGTAACATGTCTCTCTCTCTCTCTCCACCTCCCTCCATCCCGCCAGCATCCCAGAGCCGAGAGAAATCACTCAAAACACACAAATGTGGCAAAGATGGAGAAGCCCAGAAAGTACGCTCTCTCTCTCTCTGTGTGTGCGCGTGCGTGTGTGTGTGTGTGTGTGTGTGTGTGTGTGTGTGTGCGTGTGCGGCGTGTGTGTGTGTGTGTGTGTGTGTGTGTGTGTGTGTGTGTTCAGATGTGTGTCCAGGAAAAATGAAGCAAACTGAAAATTGTTGGTAAAAAAGAAAGAAAAAGAAAAGGTAAAAGAGAACAGAGACAAATAGTCAGATGGAGAGAGAGAGAGAGAGAGAGAGAGAGAGGGGGGAGAGAGAGAGAGCTGAACATTCCGTGCAGTCATGCTCCCTTTGAGCTCCTAAAAGATTTACAATTTTATCAAGTTTCACACCTCTGAAATGACCAAACCCTAAAAAAAAAGAAAACTATATCAGAGACTAAAAGAAGAGGATCAAGAAAATTGCAACATGGACTTTTTTCTCCAGCTTCCTTTCCTGTTTTCCTGAGTTGAATTAAAGGAGTACATCCCTACACAAAAAACTGAGGAACAGCAGCAACAGCAGCAGCTAGCAGGTCAGAGGAGAGAAAAGAAGTAGCATTAACAGGAATATCAACCCCATCCAAATAGCAATCCTCAAACAAAGAACAGCAAGGAAGAGTGGTGAGCCTCTCTTTACTTTTAAATCAGCTTTAAATCAATTAAATCAAAGCACCACCCTTTCTAACTTTGATAAGTGAGCTGAAAGCTAACTAACTAGCTAACAAGCTACATAAACAACAGATAGAGGCACTAGAGGCAGTAACGGTCAGTGGCAGTTGGAAAATGGATACATTGTCAGCAGCCTCTAGTGGAGTGCCCCTCCCCCATTCTATTATGTATCCACCTGCAGTAAAAACTGCAAAGGATAAGAAAGCTTTCAAGCAGGACTTTCTCAGAAAGAACCCTGAGACTCTGTGGGCAGATGTAAGCCAAACAGGGGGCAGGGCCACCACAGAGCATGAAGCCATTTGCAAGCACTACAGACATTACAAAAAACAGGGGATATGTAATGGGAGACAATTACAAATCTACACAGAGGGGGATATTAATAACACCTTCCTCACTGTAAATGTGTACGAAAATGGTACTGTTATGTTTCAAGGAAGCCAGGCAAGCCTCAGCTCTGTCCAGCAAGATATTAACACTATAAAATCACTGGCAGAATTAGAGAGAGGCAAACAAGACACAGACAGTCAGCCTGAAAGGTGCAGTGCAAATGGCAACCGCACAGAGGTGGCAGAGGAGGAGGATCCCTGTATCAGTGACTGCACTGTCTTACTGGAACAGTCTGTCAACCAGTCTGTCCCTTCAGGAAGTAGAATTAGTGCAGCTCAGAGAACAGCTTCAGTATACCACCTCAAATCAACAGCTAGAGGAACAGTTTCACCAATTCAAAGAGGAGTTAACAGCATGTGTACGAGAGCTGAGGGGACAAATTAGGGACCTGCAGCAGGACAGGGAGGCCCTGAGGAGAGAGCTGAGAGAGGTCAGAGAGGAGCTCAAGCTAGAAAGGAGCAGAGAGCAGATGAAGGGCAAGCTGCATCTCAACACTTCAGCTACCACTCAAACACCAGAATCGACCACTCCATCACAGACAGAACCCCTTGCTTCATCAAGATCACCATCCAGCACTCATGCAGACACCCCTGAACCCACCCACATCAGCCAAGAGCAAGCTATATCAACTAATGATGCAGAAGTAGTCATTTTAATTGATTCTAATGGCAAATTTATAAATGAAGAACAGCTGTTTCCACACCAAAAAACAACCAAACTTTGGTGCCCTAAAACGGCTGATGCATTTAAACTGCTGACCAGCGAAAGTTTAGGAGAACCAAGCCACATCATCATACATGTGGGGACAAATGACCTGAGGACACAACAAGAGCGTGTGGCAGAGTCTATCACAAGAGTGGCAGAAAAAGCAACAGAGACTTTTCCCATGTCCAAAATAGTCATCTCCACCCTCCTTCCCAGAGCCCACTTCCACCCAGACACCATACACAAGGTGAATGCTGCCATCTCCCGTGGATGTGCGCCCATGCCAAACGTTCACCTGGCACACCACCCAATGCTCGGCCTACACAGCCTGCATGACCATGTCCACCTAAAAAATACCATCAATGTGTTCGCAAAAACACTGAAAGACGTTGCTTTTGGTCGAACTACAGCCTCCCATCCGAGCAGACCATACCCTCCTGGACTACATCACAAACACCATCCCACATCCAGGCATCAGGCAGAGAACTGCAAACGACACCCTGCAGCTGTGGTCCCCGCGCCTCAGCAGCCAACACCTCAGAGGCCTGCAACTCAACACTCCACACCCCCTAGGCAACACCATGCTCCTCAGCCTAGAGAGCCCCGCAATCCCGCAACTTGGCACAAACACCCTACACATAAGAGACGTCCGGAGTACCAGCAGAAGAATCCCATGTCGCCACATCAACACCATCAGCTGCACCAGGAACACCTGCACCCACCAGCACCGAGACACCGGGGTAGCCACCCCAACTCGAGGGTGCTTATAGCAGGGAGCAGCTCCGTGGCAGAGCGGCATCATGACCTCCACACACCACATGGCAGGCCAGAGCAGCAGGAGCAGCCTACGTATGCAACAGTGCTGAAAGACTCACACAGCACTAAACTAGCAGAGATCAGAGATCTGCTAGACATCATATGCACACAGCTAATGGACTAGTCGTGAGTCATACAAATATATTTACTGTTTATTAATAGTAACCATAACAATGTCTAAATAATAGTGATATATATGCATATATATACAATATTAAAAAACATTATAATATATATATAATATATAATATTATATACTATAATTCAAAATGATAGGTTTAACTCATCTTAGAGGTCAATGAAACTTGTTAAAATTTGTCAAATCATTATTAGTACATTACTTGTGTGATGAAATCTTTATCAGTTTCACTGTGGAATATTCAGGGCATTAATTCATCCAGCTTTGGTTGTAAAACTAAAGCCCTGGAATTTAAGAAAAGCATTCAAAACACAGATATAATAATTCTCCAAGAAACATGGCGCAAAACTGATGAAGTGACTCTCTGTCCCACAGGATATTGTGAAATAGCCATTTCCTCCAGAAAACATGTAAAAGTCACACGTGGAAGAGATTCGGGAGGCATAATTATTTGGCTGAAATTAGAAATAGCAAAAAAGAAGAATCACATATCTGGCTTAGAATTGACAAAACTAACACAGACAACAAATGATATATTCCTCTGTGCTCTGTACATTCCCCCCTCTGAATCTCCCTACTATAATGAAGAGATTTTTGATACTCTCCACAGTCAGATCAACTACTTTCAGGCCCAGGGTAAAGTGTTGATCTGCGGAGACCTAAATGCCAGGACAGGATCTTTAGCCGACTACAACTCAGATGAAGGTAATAACCATATATTCGGCAGCGATTATCCATCAAACATGGTAAACTTTGCCCGTAATACTTTTGACAAATCAGTCAATAAAAATGGTAAATTGCTCATCGAAGCTCTGTAAAAGCCTTGGTCTGTACCTGCTCAATGGTAGGTAAAGAGGGGCGGGGATTAGAGAGATATACCTACAGCTCACCACTTGGCTGCTCAACAGTTGATTATATGATTACAGATTTGGACCTATTCACTTTCAAAGCATTCACGGTCAAACCACTAACACCTCTGTCAGACCACAGTCAAATTACTATGTATCTTAAAATTAGCTTAAAATACCAACACACAATAAAAGGCCCATACCTGTAATGCTGTACAGCACTAGAGAAACCTACAGATGGGCCCATAACAGCAAAGAGGAGTACTTGAAAGCTTTTTGTCAACCCAAAGTGGGTTTTCAAATAGAAACATTTTAAACAACATTTTCCATTACCTGGCAACCATTTCTAATCTTAAAACTACCAAAAAATCTCATAGGAATAAACAAGAAAAGGAAAAATGGTTTGATCAAGATTGCAAATTAATGAGGAAAAAACTTAGGCTCCTGTCAAATAAAAAACATAGACAACCCGACAATCCTGGTTTACGCCTTAGCTATTATGAAGAGCTTAAACAATACAAAAACACACTCAGAAAGAAGAGGGAACAGTTCACAAAAAATCAATTAGAGACAATTGAAGAATCTTTAAATTCAAATAATTTCTGGAATAACTGGAAGCAAAAAAAAAGCAACATGAGGAACTTGCCATCCAAAATGGAGGAGTATGGAAAAGTCACTTTGAAAACCTCAAACACAGCATGAACCCAGAAGAAACCCAAATTTACCAAAAAATGATTGACATGGAAAACACAATAAATAAATATCAAAACCCAATAGACTACCCAGTTACAGAAAATGAACTAACAGAAAAACTCAAAGGCTTGCAGCCAAGAAAGGCAAGTGGCCCTGATGGCATCCTCAATGAAATGATTAAAAATGCAAGCGACAACTTTCATCTGGCTATTCTAAAACTGTTCAACTTGGTTCTGAGTGTCGGATACTTCCCTGATGTCTGGAATGAAGGACTCATTACACCCCTTTTTCAAAAGTGGAGACAAATTAGACCCTAATAACTACCGGGCATTTTTGTAAACAGTAATCTGGGGAAGTTATTTTGTAGCATTTTAAACAATAGAATAATAAACTTCCTTTATCGAGCATGATGCCCTGAGTAGAAGTCAAATTGGTTTTGACCAAAATGTAGAACATCAGATCATATTTTCACCCTACACACCTTAAATAAATAAATATGTAAACCAAAATAAAACAAAAAATATTTTTTTGTTTTTTGTAGATTTCCAGAAGGCCTTTGATTCTATTTGGCATGATGGTCTATTTTGTAAACTTATTGAATCTGGTGTAGGGGAAAAGCATACAACATAATAAAAACAATGTATTTAAACAATAAATGTGCAATTAAAATTGGAAACAAACAAACAGAATTCTTCACTCAAGAACGGGTGTGAGACAGGGCTGTCCTCTATCACCGACCCTCTTCAATATATATATTAATGAATTGGCAAAAGACTCGAGCAGTCAGCAGCTCCTGGCCTCCTATTAAATGACTCAAATCAAATTTCTTTTTATGGATCGACTTGGTTCTGCTGTCTCCAACAGAAGAGGGTCTACAGCAGAACCTAAATGTCCTGCACAAGTTCTGTCAGACCTGGGCCCTGACTATTAACCCACAAAAAACAAAAATACTAACCTTCCAGAAAAAATCCAGACATCAGAGAAAGAAATTAACCCTTGGTACATATGCAATCTAACAAGTAAAAAAAAGTTACACCTACCTTGGGCTAAAAATCAGTTCAACTGGTAATTTCAACTTGGTCCGTGAATGATTTGAAAGAGAAAGCAAGAAGGGCTTTCTATGCCATCAAAAAACTATTCAATTTGACATACCCATTCGATCTGGCTCAAAAATATTTCAAACAGTTATCGAACCCATTTCATTATACAGCAGTGAAGTGTGGGGTCCTCTTATGTACAATGGATTTGAAAAATGGGACAAACACCCAATCGAAACCCTGCATGCAGAGTTCTGTAAAAGCATCCTCAAGGTACAGAGGAACACACCTAACAATGCATGCAGGGCTGAATTAGGCCAATACCCTTTACTAATTAAAATTGAAAAAAGAGCTATCAAATTATTCGAACATCTCAAAACAAGCGACCCCAACTCCTATTGTTATAAAGCCCTAAAAAGCCAAGAGATGAGTGTAAAAACAAGTCCCCTCATCCAGCTAGTCCTGAGACTCACACATACTAATAGTACAACAAACACAACTAATAGTCAGCCTCAGGACCTTGCCACCCTTTCTCAAACAATTCGGCCTAACCAAATTATAAATGCAGAAAAACAAAATTACTTATCATATTGGACTGAAACAACAAAAAGACCAAATAAACTTCAATGTTATTTGGCCCTAAACAGAGAGTACACTGTGGCAGACTACCTATCCACAGTCACTGATACCAGACAGAGAAAAACCTTGACCAGGTACAGGCTAAGCAATCACAGTCTGGCTATTGAGAATGGCAGACACAGGCAAACCTGGCTGCCCAGAGAAGACAGGCTGTGCACCAATTGCAACCAAGGTGCCATAGAAACAGAGCTTCACTTCTTGGCTGAATGCTGCCAATGGAAAGACATATGAGATCAATTCTTTCCTAAATTCAGAGAAATGCATCCAGACCTTCAAAACTTTATGGATCTAAGTCTAAGAATACTATTAGGCCAGGAACAAAAGAGCGCAAGAGTCACAGCAAGATATATAGATGCTTGCCATAAACAAAGGGAGTCACTTCATCAGTGAAGCACACAAAAACTCAAACACACACACACACACACACACACACACACACACACACACTGCCGTTGCAGTAATGTATGATGCATGATGTTCTGTTTTATGTCTTTACACACTACTACGTACATGTATGCTTTGGCAATACAAATTGTATTTTTTGTCATGCCAATAAAGCTCAATTGAATTGAATTGAGAGAGCGAGAGGAGAAGAGAAAGAGTTATTTGTGAGCAATCATGGCAGATGCAAGAACAAATAGATGAAAGAGGGTAGGTTCAGGCCTAGATATTCTCTTCAAAGACAAAAATGCAAACACACACACCATCAAAGCAGTTGAATAAGCTTTACGCCCACTCCCATCCTCTCCACTATTCTCTACACACCCAAACAAGAAATGTTTTCTCTCTCTCTCATTTCTTCCTCTCTTCCTCTCTTTCCCTTGTTTCCTGACCTCGGCGGTGGACTGGGATGTACCCCGTTAGGGTTTAGCCCGAGAGTGCAGGAGTCATGCGTCAGGCATAAACTTCTTCCCCCGGTGTTTTTTCAGACGCGCCACACGTCCAAGGTCACCCCACATTGAACTTCAAAGACGCGGCGGAGAGGAGAGGGACGTTCTGCTCGGCTCCCCTGACCAAACCTAGCCCTCGTCGCCCGGCTAATGCTAACTCTTTCTCTCCCTTCATCGCTCACTCACTCTCTACCTCCATTTTCATCTTCATCACTCACTCTCACTCTTCCTTCATTTCTCCCTCTCAGTCATTCTTTCCCTGTCCTCTCTCTCTCTCTCTACTCCTCTCTCTCTCCTTTCCTCTCTGCACTCTGTCTCTTTCCTCTCTCTCCTTCTCTCTCTCTCTCTCTCCTTTCCTCTCTGCACTCTGTCTCTCCTCTCTCTCTCTCCTCTCTGCATTCTCTCTCTCTTTCCTTCTCTCTCTCCTTTCCCCTGCACTCTCTCTCCTCTCTCCTCTCTGCTCTCTCTCTCTGCCCTTTCCTCCATGCCCTCTCTGTCTCTGTTTGATGTGACGGTGTGGATGCGACGTGATGTGTGGGGATGTGATGAGAGTGGAGAGCCCATGAGACCATCATGGCCGCTTCACCCGCTCAGACAGACCTGCGGCACATCGCCCGCCCGGCCTGCCGGCGATCCCTTACGTCTGAGAGAAACTCTTTGCATGCAAGCAGAGACTCGCTTTCCTCCTATTTCGGTTGGCATGAATGTTAAGCTCAAACTCTCTCATCCGTGGGATTTGAAGTGTCTCGGTTAGAGGACCAGCTATTGCTAACATGGGAGGAATTACCTGTCACTGAAAAAACACACGATTTTTATTTTGTCTCTAAGCGAACTTAATTAAGTAATGCTATTAGGTGCAATTATATCACTTGTTATATCACCTCAAAATGAGATCTTGAATTTACATAACATTAAAGTCAAACTTTCTAATAAAGCTGTTCATTATTTTCACATCACAGCTAAAGAAACGCCAGGGACTGCCCAGGCGAACAGCATATGGGCAGGGACTGCCCAGGCGAACAGCATATGGGCAGGGACTGCCCAGGCGAACAGCATATGGGCAGGGACTGCCCAGGCGAACAGCATATGGGCAGGGACTGCCCAGGCGAACAGCATATGGGCAGGGACTGCCCAGGCGAACAGCATATGGGCAGGGACTGCCCAGGCGAACAGCAACGCCGCATATCCAGAATAAAAACTCTTCATTCCATCTCTACAAATACTAAATACTACGCAGGCAAAGGTCAGGCTGTGTCGGTGTGCCATGGGTTCAGCAAAGAGTGGCCAGAGTGCCGACCCTAGATAGATTTATCTTTCTGGCAGCCCAGTCTGGTGACCTGGCCTGGAGGAAACTCGATAAAAGCACCAAGCAGCCTCTGCACATGCTGCCTGCGATCAGTTAAAATATGCATTCAGACACGTCCAAGATCAATGCCTAATATGTGCGTTTCTTAGTAACTGTGCCAAGAGGTTGCATTGGCCAAAGAGTTTATATTCATGAAGATTCAAAAACAACAGTGTAGAGTAGAATACCCGTAGGAGCGAGCTTATGTCATAATTTCATAACTTCATAACTTCGCTTCCATAACATTAGATTAGATTCAGCTTTAGATAGATGCAAACATAGATGTGAAGGGATAAAATAGAGAGAAAAACAAAGAAAAGTAAGATTCATGGATGTTGCTTTTTGTGAGAAGCAAGCAGAGAGAAAGGGAGGGAGAGAGACAGAGAGAGAAAGAGAGAGAAAGAGAGGGAGAGAGAAAGAGAGAGAAAAGATAGAGAGAAAGAGAGAAAGAGAGAGAAAGAGAGAGGGAGAGAGAGAGAGAGACAGAGAGAGTTGTTTTTTCAAGGTTTTTTATTGACTTTATTTAACTTTGTATTTGCTAAGGGTTAGTCATACATAGCTCAAGCTCATTCTGTGCAGCAGGACACTAACAGGAACACGTCCATGGATTGAGTTCCTGAAACATGATGTCGATGTCCACAGTGACGTGCTAGTTTTAATGGAACTGAGGTGGAGCAAAGCATTCTAGAATCTTCTCTACAGGTTCTCTTCCATGAATCACCCACTCAGTATTAGCCCCTCAGCTTCACGGCAGCTCAAACAATTCATTTTCAATAACTAAGAGAAAAAGAAAGAGATGGCTAGGACTATGGGCAACGCTGTGCCCTTGAGATTTAGAAAAGTGAAGTGGAAACATTATTTATGCTATCATATCTATTGAGCAATCTAATCTGATATATATATAATTAAGAGGTAGCCTACCAAAGGGACAGTGTGATTTCATTGGTCTGTGTGATTTCATTGGTTAGTTCATGGAGGTCTAATCTAGAAAGAGTGTAGCGTTGCCTGCCCATCTGGCTCATTGATGGTGTTGGCTTCAGGCGTGGATATGAGCCTGTGGGCACATAAGCTAAGGGACTCCAGCTAAGCATACCTGTCAAAGAAAACCTAACCCCAGTAACTTTTGGACTACTTTTTTTAGCTTCAACCACCTGTCCATTCACTTCAGCTCAGGGACAGCAAGGCAACAAAAGGCATCACTGCTAGACCAGTCTATAGAAAGGCACAATGCTAAAATGGTGAGAGCCATACCCACACAGGTCTGTCTAGGCTTTTGTCTGAAATGACTACCATCATGCAAATGACTACCACAAAAGGGATTCAATTCAAACTCCATGAGCTTTAGGCTATTGGCACTGCATGCACTTTGTGAAAAAGAAAGTGGAATGTAAGATTATATAAAAGAAAGGAGACAGATGTCCAACAAAAGCTGTTTAGACTACCTGTCTGTCTGTCTGTTTTCTACAGGCTATTCTTACTCACGGATTGTGGTGTCCCTTTGTTCCATGCGGGGATTAACGGGGAGGATAAAGTGTGAAATAACGGAAAAATCACCTGCAATTTCATCATTTGCACATTTAATGACTGTAACAATTCTACCTAAAAATAGCACTTTCTTCCGCGAGCACTTGCTCCCTGATCTCCCACCCTCTTTCTCTTTCATCTCTGGGCTGCCTCGCGAGCAGCTCCTCTTGAAGAAAAACAAAAATCCCTGTCAGACCCCCGCGCGGGTCAGTAATTAATGCCCCGGGAGAGAAAATGAAAGAAATATCTCCGGGTGAGAGAACTCCATCACATGTGCAATCCCCCTGAAGAAAAGGGATCTGTGAATAACGGCTCCTCTGCATTGGTAATAATACTCGGCAGCTCGTGCAAATTGGATTCGGCGAGAAACGGACCGTCCCTTTGGCGTCCACATTTAGTCTAGTAAGACTTCAGGTTTTCGCGGTACTGTCATGTGTAATAATGTGTGTCTAATTTCGATTTTTTTCCGATTAATTCTCAGGAGTAATGACACATTCTGACTAGAGGAACGGCTGCATTTTTCCTCATTGTAAACTTATCGACCTCAAGGTGGAGCCATTTACCAAAAATCCAATTGACAGTCACGCGGTCCGGTGTGTGTATACTGTAAGTGGCATTTTTGCTGCAGCGGCTTAATTCCGTTGTGTGGTGATCTCTAAAAGAGCTTGCTGCCCATTAAAGCCTTCACCGGATAGCGTTATTTTCTCAAATGTCAGTCACTGTTTTCAGCTTTGGTAGCTTGAATTTATCTGTAACGATTTTTCGGACATAGGAAGCAGTTCAGTTTATTCAGTTGTCAGCCAGTTATTCTCATTTTAAATAAGAAAATCTGTATTGTAATCTGTATAACTATACAGGCAAGTGGAATGATATAGGGCAACATACATCAGCAACATACATTTTTCTACTATACTATCTATCTGTGGCAGCAATGTGACATCTCACTACATGTGTCAAATAATAATAACAATAATAATAATAATAATAATAATAATAATAATAACGGAAAATGGAAGGTGAAGAAGCTGGGAAGGCGAGGAGTCTTTTTAACCCAACAGGCAGTGTGCCTGCTTGATAAGCACAACCACCAACCCAGGTGGCTACCAGTGCAGGGTGATGTGAAGATCATAGAGGGTGTGAGGAAGATGGTATAGGATTTGGGGTGAAGGCAGGCCCTGTCACGCCAAGCTCAGGACCCTATGGGGAATCAATGTGCCTAGTCTGACTTGATAGACACTCTCAACAACATCATAAACTAATTTGCACACAGCCTGAGACAAATCACACTCTAGCGTCATATACTGTATGAGAAAGTGTGAAATAGGCATAGGCGGTAAGTTAGTCTGATGTGTGTGTGTGTGTGTGTGTGTGTGTGTGTGTGATGCCTTGGGTTGTTTACTTACGATTTACTGTCGGCTAATCTTTTTTCTTTATGTTTATACCTTTCTTGGGCAACCTGTTTTTTTCACTCTGAGGTAAAATCCTCCTATCTCTCTGTGATTGTCCTCATTGGTTTAGGTTTAAAGCCGTGCATTTCCCTCCTAGCAAACAATTCATGTTCTGAAGACTCCCAGGAGAAACCTCCATGCTAAGACCAGCTTCAATCCTGGCCCATGAAAGCCATCTTATTACTGTCCACAACAGGCAGTGAGACAGGAAGACAAGACTAATCTATTGATTCCAGCAAATCCAACGTGAGGTTGGATGGCTTGTATTGTCTGTTGTGATCCCCCTACCACACACACCACACACACACACAGAAACAGTTTTCTTTGCCCGTTTCCATAATCCCACCCTTTGTTGGCCCCCGGGTGAATGACATGTCTGGTGAGATTTGAGGAGGAAAAATTGCTTTTTCTGTCTGGGGGAGGGGGGGTGCCATCACACCCACCCACACACACACACACACACACACACAGGCGCTGAGTGTGTAAATGCTTTTTATCCAGTGGCCAGGAGGGTCAGCCGGGGTCCTGTGACGGTTGGAGATTTTCAATTAGTGCATTTGCATAACTTGATTGACCGTGTTTGGGCTGTGGAAATGCCATTACTTCCGGGACCTTCATTTCAAGAGAGGGTGAAGATGCTGTTGACCTCCCCAAGAGATAGATAGAGAAAGTGAGAATCTGTGTGGATGTGTGTGTGTGTGTGTGTGTGTGTGTGTGTGTGTGTGTGTTTGAGTGTGAGGGGGAGAGAGATCTGAATGAATATCCAATGCCTTTTAAACTGTCTTCTGTGTCTGAATTCTGAGGAAAACAGGGAGGAATGATAATATAGGGAAAGAAGGAAAAAGAGAGAGGGAAACAGAAAAGAGAAATGGTCATTCCTCTCTACATTTTTCATGAAGCGAAACACATACTGGTCCATTACGATCAGAGTTTTCATCCCTCTGCTGCTGTGTGTGTGTGCGTGTGGACCCTCTCCGTTTACTACTGACCCTGTCTGAGCTCACTGACAAGTTTGTGTGAAAATCTAATAAGGAATCGATCATACTGGTAAAAACCCTTTTGGTCTGCAGCTGTTCCGGTTGCTTCTGGCCTTCTCTGGAGCCAGAAATCTCCACCGCATGCGTTTGATCTCATTTCTCTAATCCGCGCTCTCACACAGCCCAGCTCCTGCAGGCACTCTGCGTTTTGGGTCATGTTTACGTTCGGCACAAATGCCTCAGATTCTAAATTGATCTTTGATTGAGCTCCATGCACCCATGCCTCCCCCCAAAAAAAGGTCTGAATTCATCTATTCTTTGGCTGTGGTTTTATTTGTTCCCCCTGTAAGCTGTGGGGTGTTTTGTGTAATTCTTTCGTCAGTAGCACGAGCATGAGCTGGGCGACCAACCAGCAGTTGTTTACCACTGTCCCTAGGCAACAAGGCTTGGGAGAAAGACTGGCCGACTTGGAACAATGTTGCCAGATCTTGGGAGAGAAATAAGCAACCAGGCCTGTGAACACCAGTGTTGCGCGGTCTGCCTGAAATTAAGCGGTCGCACGGTTATGAGTCATATAAAAAATATTTTAATGATATTCGGGTCATTTGCAGGCGGGTCAGTTAAAATTAATGAAATATATATATATATATATATATATATATATATCATTGGTTGAAGCATATAGTAGACCTACTTGCCACATAGATGGAGAGGTAAAGATGGAGATGGTAAAGAAGCTGAAGACGCGAGATGTTAAAATAATAAAGACACCCCTCCAGGAAAAGCGATATACGGGAAATATTTGGAAAGGTTCTTAAAGAAGATATGTACTTCCTGCGAAGCCATTTAGTATGACAAAACAGGCACGACCAATATACAGTAGGCCTATATATAACTTGTTACAAACGCGGCACTGGTGGACTAGCCCTCCCAGCCAAACCGAGTAAGTGCAATTCCCAGACCTCAAGCAAGCAATAGATAGCTTTATATACTGACCAGGAACATCTTTTTTAGACTAGATACAAGACCTATTGACAAGTCGCTCAGTAAAATAATGCTGATACTTTGCCACCTGCCCATGTTAAACTTTTAGCCTACAGCCGTGAGCAGGTAGCTTGACGAGCCAGACCTTGCTTCTAGATTTCTAGGCTAGTGAGCAGGCGCCTGCAGGCATAAATGTTATTGTACACAGGCTACACAGTCATATCTACCGGTATGTATAGGCCATATAGGTTTGCGCATGCATAAAAGTTACTTTGGTTCATTGCGTCTGTGACTTTAAACAGTGTATGTGCTTCAGTAAAGTGTTGTGCTTCATTCAGCCAAACAGTTCTTAGCTAACGTTTTGACCAGCAATGTATCTCTCTTGCCTACCTTGCTGCCTTCACCATTTCTGTTTTCGAAAGAAAAAGGTATGTCCATGACCTTGAAATCTTGTCTTAGTGTTTAGCTTATCCTTTGCTGGTTGCGTGTGTGCTTGCGCTCTTATTCTCATTCTCTCTCCTGCGCAAACATTATGTCCTGCATATGTGTAGTTTCATGCATAACGTTTCGCAAACAAATTAGTCGACGTTACTTTCGTGATTTGGGAAAAGCCTGTAAAAGTCCTGGCAGGAAGCGATTACATCAACGTTTTTTGGTATATCCAGTATTTAATATATTTTTTTCCGAAGTGTTTACAACTTAGTGTTAACTAATAATTGTTGCAAACTGGTACTACAAACAAAATATTAGTGCATTCTTGGATCTACATCCTTATGCATGCTTCCTGCCAGGACTTTTACGGGCTTTTCCCAAATCACGGAAGTAACGTCGACGCAGTGGTTTAGTAGCAGATAACAGCATCCATCAGGCAAGTGTTATTTAACTCCTGGTGTACTTACAAACTTTTCAATGCCTCGTTTTATGAGTAAAGAACATACTGTAGAAGTTTTGTACCATTCAGGGCATTATTAGTGGGGTAATTTATGAGATAAAAGTTGGTTCCATTACGCCTGCAGAAAGCTACTCAACCAGGGTTCGACCAAGGGAAAACAGGTTCTGGGAGGGTGTTTGGCTCGGGGTCATGGTGCAAAGGACCCTAGGGTGAAATTACTCCGAACCATCGCTTTAAGGTAAGGGCTAAATCTTTTAATCCACTTTCTTTCTCCCACTGTTTACATTTCTCTTGCATTTCACACAAGTGGTCTCTTATATTGAACCAGCAAAATAGACTGTAAGTAATGGATCATTTAATGCAGTCTTGATTTATTAATGAAGGATTGGAAGGTGGTGAACATGGTGCTAGTTCATCAAACTGGGCAGTTTTGATGGTCTAGTAGCCAGGTGTGGAGAGAGAGGGGCAGATTTGGTGGTAACCAGGTGTGGAGAGAGAGGGGCAGTTTTGGTGGTCTAGTAGCCAGGCAGAGGGGTAGTTTTGGTGGTCTCAGCAGCATACATACAACACAAACACATTCTTTAACAGCTGAAAGAGTAATTAAAGTATATAATATAAAAACACAACTAAGCAGTAAGGACAGTAGAAGATAAAGAATATGCTAAAATACAAATTATACTAACACTTAATACAATATATAAAAATATACTAAAATACAAATTACAAAAATACAAATTATACTAACTAACACTTAATCTAAATCAATTCTAAAAACAGTATCCACATAGTGGTGATTAATAAATCAGAGGCTTTGCAATGACTGAGGCAGGGACTGAGCCTGTGATTCTCTGTGCATAGTAAGGTATGGTAAGGTGCTCTAAGGTGCTCTGTGTGAATGAGTGTCATGGTGGTAGTGCAATGGTGATAGTGGTCATGGTGATAGTGCAAATGAGTAAGTCAACAGTGCAACAGTGCAACAATGCAGAAATAAAGTAAAGTAAAGTCTATATATCTATATATTTAACTATTTAACAAAATTTATAAGTGTGGCCACAGTTCGGCTGTGGCATGGGGGTTATGCATATGTGCTAATGTGCTAAAATAGCACGCAAACAGTGAGGCATAAAGACAGTGGTACAAGTGGCTAGTGGACAGACAGTACCAAACATGGAGGGGTGAAGAGGCAGACAGACTATGCAGAGAAATCTATCTCTCCTCTTCCTTAAGTGAGGCATTGAACAGTTCAATGGCCCTGGGGACAAATGACTTTCTCAGTCTGTCAGTTGTGCAAGGCAGTGAGCGAAGTCTCCAGCTGATCAGGCTCTTCTGCTTAACAATAGTGCTGTGGAGTGGGTGACACTCATTGTCCAAGATGTTGATCAGTTTGTTCAGGGTCCTTTTGTCAGATAGTGAAGTGATGCACTCCAGTTCAGCTCCCACCACAGAGCCAGCTTTCCTTACCAGCCTGTCAATTCACCCCACATCCTTTTTCCTTGTGCTTCCTCCCCAGCATACTACTGCATAGAAGAGGACGCTGGCAACAACAGACTGGTAGAACATCCTGAGGAGCTTACTGCACACATTGAAGGACCGCAGCCTCCTCAGGAAGTACAGCCTGCTCTGCCCTTTCTTGTAGAGTGCATCAGTGTTGGCTGAGCAGTCCAGTTTATTGTCCAGGTGGAGACCCAGATACTTGTAGGTGCTAACCACCTCCACATTGACCCCATCAATGTGGACTGGTAGCAGAGTGGGCTTAGACCTCATGGAAATCCACCACCATCTCCTTGGTCTTTGAAGTGTTAAGTTGAAGATGATTGAGTTTGCACCATTGCACAAAGTCCTCCAGCAGGCTCCTGTACTCCTCCTCCTGCCCGTTCCTGATACACCCCACAATTGCAGTATCATCAGAAAACCTCTGCATGTGGCATGACTCGGTGTTGTAGCAGAAATCAGATGTGTACAGGGTGAGCAGGACTGGAGAGAGCACAGTTCCCTGTGGCTCGGTGCTGCAGATCACAGTGTCAGACAGTTCTTCAGTCTGGCTAACTGTGGTCGCTTCGGTCAGGTAATCTGTAATCCAGGTTACCAGGTGAGCGCCCACACCCATCTGCAAGAGCTTGTCTCCCAATCTGAGGGGCTGGATGGTGTTAAAAGCACTTGAGAAATCAAAGAACATGATTCTCACAGCACTTTTCCCCTTGTCCAGGTGGGAATGTGTCCTGTGTAGAAGATAAGTGATGTCATCGTCCACGCCCACTTTCTCCTGGTAAGAAAACTGTAACGGGTCTAGTGCATGGTGTACCTGGGGTCTGAGCATGCCTAAGGCTAATCGCTCCCTTGTCTTCATCACATGTGATGTAAGAGCGACAGGTCTGTAGTCATTAAGCTCACTAGGGTGTGGCTTCTTAGGGACAGGGGTGAGACATGATGTCTTCCACAGTGTTGGAACTTGTTCAAGGCGTAGGCTCAAATTGAAGATGTGCTTCAGTGGCTCCCCCAGTTCAGCAGCACAGGCCTTGAGTAGCCTTGGGCACAGTCTGTCAGGCCCAGCTGCTTTATTGCTGCACAAGTTCTTAAATTGGACTGTCACTTAATCTGTTGTAATGGTGAGGGGTGTAAGGGGAGGGGAGGGGGAGGGGTGCATCTGGGATCTGTGTGTCTGATGGCTGTTGACTGAGGTCGTTGTCACCTCATTGTTCGTGATTGCCATGTGGGGGAGGGGTGGAAAATCCAGTGATGGTGGGGGTACGATAGCCTGTGATGATGGAGGTGAGTGTTGCGCTGGTATTGAGGGGGTGTGAGGGTGGGGGCTGGGGGATGGTGGACAGACCACCGCCACCGCCGCCGCCGCAACAAGCCCTACAAGCCCTAAGACACAAGCCCTAAGTCGCTTAAAATAGAGGCAGGCTTGGCAACTTGACTTTGACTCCTCCAGTGCAGCATGGCAGTAAGATGAGTTTGACCTGGATATGACCCGCATTTGACCCAGATGCCAATCTGGACTTGGCATCAGAAAATGTTTTCACATTATCACATAGAAACAGAAACAGAAACCACACATCAGCTATTAGAAGCTGTGCAAATGTATCATCATTGACATGAGAAAATTGACATGCCCCTATCAAGAGCCTAAGTTTAGACTCATAAGATCATTAACCATATGGCTTTTGCTAATTGCTGAAACACTCCTTCGTCTTTTGGATCCACTTCAGTTGTTTTTGTATTGAATGCAGATAAGTTGCAAATGACACTAATTATGCTGATATGCGTAGATTCTTCTGAATTGTTTGATTGGTATATTTGTGTACATTGCCACTGCACATGACCGGTAATTATCCTATAAATGCTATACGCTACACAGTCTTTAATATGCTTAAGTCATAATGGCATTTTGTTAAGCTTGAGTGAAGACAGGAGGACAAACTGTTTCAGTATTTATGTACCTGTGTGTATTTATGCTCATTTCAATCAGTCTCTCTCTCATTCTTTTTTTGTGTAC
This sequence comes from Alosa alosa, assembly GCF_017589495.1. NCBI lineage: Eukaryota > Metazoa > Chordata > Actinopteri > Clupeiformes > Clupeidae > Alosa > Alosa alosa. Next base: position 8,993,475 of record NC_063191.1, read on the forward strand.
ATTTATGTGTGCGTGTGTGTGTGTGTGTACTGTATGTGTGCTTGTGTCAAATCATTCAGATAATTAATTTATTCCGGCCAAGGCAACCGAGCTTCCTAATCAGTGATCACTCAGGAGTGGAGTCTCAGGGAACATACGGATGAGTAGGTGTTAACTCGCCATGGTCACACACACACACCCACCCACACACACACACACACACACACACAGCCATTACGACACAGGTGATTTAACAATTTCTCCACCTATTAAGAAACACTTCATTAATTTCTGAAGTTGTCTTCCAGAACACCAGTGTAATTAACTGCCAATTTTTTACACCTTCAATGGAAGAAACAAACTCGTAGGAGGATGGGAAAAATAGAGAGAGATGGAAAGAGAGAGAGGGATAGGGGAGTGATTGTCATGTGTGACTCTGTGCTAATGTGACCCATTAGCCATGAGTGTGAGTGTGTCTGAAGTCTCCTGTGACTCCATTGGTGAATATCACACACCACTGATGATTGTTGGCATGGCGACACTGCAGGCGAGAACTCTGAACACTCCGCAAGCCTCCCCGACGTCCACACGTCTAACTTTACTTCCCTGCCCTTTCGTCACGGCGATCAAGCGCTCATTAGCAACGCCTCATAGAACGCCCCAAGAGTCACAGATTTTTATACACATATTCAAATGTATGCGAAAAGTGTGTGGGGGCAGAAGGGTGTTAGAGAACTTAGCAGGAGTGAGCTGGGGAGTAGAGATGATGAACACGTTCAGTGTTGTGTGAAGTACAGGGAGACTGGGGACCCAAACACACCACACCCACTGCCTTCTCCAGTGGCCTAGCCCAGAATACGGGGACAGATATCAGCCGGCCAGGCGTGCTCCTTCTACTCATCTAACTAGATTTAGGTTACTCTGTATCAGCTATGCAGAAGGAAACTAAAGAAATAGCCATCCTCTGGAAATAAACTAAGGACATAGCCATCCTCTGGAAGAAACTAAGGACATAGCCATCCTCAGTTTCTTCCAGACTACTATCAACTATTCAGTACCGAAGGAAACTATGCCCTTAGTTTCTTCCAAAGGACATAGCCATCCTCTGGAAGAAACTAAGGGCATAGTTGATACAGTCTAACCCAGGGGTGTGAAAGATACGACGTGTTTTGGGTGGGATGGAGAAATTAAGAAACAAATCAAGTAGATATTCACATCCAGTAATCATCGACTATGTGTAATAAGCAATATGTTGGGGTAGTCGTTTTATATTCTCTATACTGGTGAAAAAGATAAAGGCTGACATGGAAGGTAGGGTATTTCAAGAAAGAAAAAGTAGTATATGACAACAGTACATGATAAACCTTTATGCCTGGTTTATCTGGAGTAAAATGCACTTTAGATCAATTTACGGATGATTGGGAGAACAAGTTGACATGATCACCATTCGGATGTGTTTTGCAGAAAAATGACCATGAGAATGACCTGCTTATTTTTTATACCTCTTCTACAGACAATGATGGCCCCGAGGTCTTTATGTGGTTCGGATAGAGAGTCCATACAGTCATTCCAACTTATACAATTTTTTCAGGCCCAAATGTGAGTTTGATCCTGTCCATGTTAGTGACACTAGTGAACCTAACTGGTCAGGGGTGAAAAAAACAAAAGATATTTCCCGCTGCTCCCATATGAATGCATTGTTGCTATGTGCAGCCTACCTAGATTTATATGAATGCATATTTTGTTGCACTTCTATGTGCATTGACACTGGTGGAAAAATGTAAGAATTTCCCTTTAAGGTTAGTGTTAGGATTTTCTATAACTGAACAGAATTTCATACACACATATGATCACATAGTGCAACTTAATAAAGAAAGAAAATGACGTTGCTTTGTGACCCCTGAACACCAGATGTCACGTGTGCCGCTGATGTCTCAGTTCATTCTGTAAGCACTGTGGAACCTCAGTGTAGCATTGTGTTCTTTGGCAGTCTCCAGTTGTTTCCCCTGCTCTGCTACTGTGCTGTGCTGTGCTGTGCTGTGCCGTATCTCTGGGATGCTCTCCCTCCACTCAAACATGGTATTGATTAGCCTGGGTCTCTCTTACAGCATGGCTCAGGGAGGGGGCTGTTTACACTAAACTCTCTCTCTCTCTCTGTCTGTCTCTCTCTCTCTCCCTCTCTTCTCTATCTCTCTCTCTTCTCCCTCTCTCTCTCTTTCTCTCTTCTCTTCTCTCTCTCTGTCTGTCTCTCTCCCCTTTCTCTCTTCTCCCTCTCTCTCTCTTTCTCTCTTCTCTTCTCTCTCTCTGTCTGTCTCTCTATCTCTTCCTCTCCCTCCCTTCTCTACTCTCTGTAATGTTATGGGTTCTTAATAAAATGACTTTTGTTATTTCTCAGTTGGTGTCTTTATTTACATCCTTGCATGGTTATCTCGTTACACTTGTTCTGCTATTCCCAGGTAAAGCTTTATCTCTCTAGTAACCAAACATTGCCAACTAGTGGTCATAATGTAAATACCATTACATCCTCCTTTCTCTGAGGTTAATAAAAAAACAAATAATAATAGGCCCAAGGCCATATCAAGACTAGACTTGGAAGCCACACCTAAACCCATTAAACACAGTAAGGGCTACCACCTGAAGCTTTTCTTAAAGGTAAACAAGGTAAACAATTAATCCCTTCTTTCAGATAACAGGTTTTAGAAAGTAACCTTAATTGACTGTACTGTGTAAATTAACTGTACTAGTTCTCTTTCAGGTAACGGTGGTAATGAACGGTAGGTAATAAGATAAGATAAGTAACAGATATGCAACAGTAGCTATATACAGGATATCCTCTTATTTCAGGAAACCAAGGTAAGTAACGGTAGGTTGTTTGTTTTCTTTTTACAATGTTACAATAACCTTTACTCTAAGACAATTTTCAGGTTAAGCAACACTCAGATATGTAAACCACAAATACTCTCACAAGTCCATCATCACTCTTGATCTTCTAGCTCTGCTAGACTTACGGCAGACAGGTGTCCCTGTCTCTGATGTTGGTGTCTGATGCTCTGTGGGCTGCACAACCTGGTGTGCGTCAGGAGGGTTTGTCACTTCTGCGTGTGACTGCTTTTGAAATGTCTCTTGAGTCCTGAGCAGGCATTTGCGGTTCCTCCTGAATACCTGTCCATCCTCCGTTCTGACTGTGTACGACCTCGGCCCCACCTCTTTTAGCACCACTGCTTTTCGGTTCCATGTGTGGGGCTCTTCGATTCTGACCACGTTGTGTTCTGAGAGAGGTTTGAGACTCCTGGCCGTCTTGTCATGGTGCTTCTTCTGTGCCCACTTCAGCTGCATGTGCTTTTGTGTGAGTACTCTGTTTTTCTTCTTTCTTGGCATGTGTGGAAGTGTGTTGCGCAGTTTTCGGTGCATGAGGAGCTCCGAGGGTGATGCTCCACATCCCAGAAGAGAAGACCGATAGGTCAACAGTGCAAGGTAAGGGTCTGATTTTGTCTCTGCAGCCTTTTTTAGAATTCTTTTTACGATTTCCACTCCTTTCTCTGCCTTACCATTCGCCTTTAGATAGAGAGGGCTCGATGTAGTGTGTTGGAACCTGTACTCCTCTGCAAACATTTTAAACTCTTGGCTGCTGTACTGCGGACCATTGTCACTTTGGACTACCTGGGGAATGCCATGTCTGGCAAATATGCTTTTCATGCGAGTTATAAAAGCACTGGCAGATGTGCTGTTCAGTTCTGCTATTTCAGGATAGTTTGAGTGATAATCAATCACTAAGAGGAAGTCTTGTCCATTTAAATGAAAGAGATCTGTTCCAACTTTTTGCCATGGCTCAGTCGGCATTTCTGGGATCAGCATTGGCTCTTTGGCTTGCTTGTATCTGTGTCTTTGGCATGTATCACACTTACTAATCAGGGTCTCGATGTCTGTGTTTATACCTGGCCAGTACACCGCTTCCTGTGCTCTTGCTCTGCATTTTACTATGCCAAGGTGCCCCTCATGGATTCTGTTGAGGATATCTTTCCGCATAGATGATGGGATGATCCAATTTTGTCTCAGCAGTAGGCCGTTTGCCACACTCAGTTCTGCCCTGATGGAATAGTATTGTGGGAGTGTGCCTTTTGTCCACCCTTTTTTTAGTTTTTCTGCCACAGCCTGCAGTGTCTCATCTTGTTCAGTTTCCTGTGCAATCTTCTTGAGCACCATGTCTGACACTGGAAAAGAAGAGACAATTAAGTTTACATGCCTTTCAAACTCTTTTGACGATTTTGTTTGTGCCTTTCTTGATTGTGCAGCTGCTTCGGGTGGTGCAGGTGCTCGAGACTGGCGTGTAGATTAGATCCATATCATATCTTTGTAACCTCATCATCATACGTTGAATCCTGGGAGACATGTCATTCAGGTTCTTTTTGTAGATAGAGATGAGTGGTTGGTGATCTGTTTCTGATGTGAAAGTAGGCAGCCCATATATGTATCCATGAAACTTCTCGCATCCAAACACTAACCCTAGAGTCTCTTTCTCAATTTGGGCATACCTCGTTTCCGTCTCCGTCATTGATCTTGATGCATACGCCACTGGTCTCCAGTGGCCGTCGTTGTCAGCCTGGAGCAGCACTGCGCCCAATCCGTCTTTAGATGCATCTGTGGAGACTTTTGTTTTACGAGAGGGATCAAAGAAGGTAAGCACTGGTTCTCTGGTAAGTGTCTCTTTGAGCGTTTCCCATTCTTTGTTTCCCATTCTTTGTCCACTCAAACCCTCTGTCTTTTTGCAGCAGACCTCTGATTGCCACTGTTTTTGCGGATAGATTTGGAATAAACTTCCCTAAAAAGTTCACCATTCCCATATAGCTCGCAGTACCCCCTTCTTGTCAATAGGAGCAGGCATGTCAAGAATAGCCTGTACTTTGGAGTGGTCCGGCTCTACTCCTTCTCCAGACAGCTTGTCACCTAAGAAAGTGATCTCTGTGACCCCGAACTGACATTTGCTTTCGTTCAGTTTCAGATCACTCAACTCAATCCTTTTCAGGAGCTTCAGCAGCCTTTCATTATGTCCTGCTAGTGTTGAGCCCCATATTATTATATCATCGAGGTACACACGGGTGCCCTCTAGCCCCTCTATGATTGCTTCCATCGCTCTATGAAAAATTACGGGGGCCGATTTTATTCCAAACGGTAATCTAAGAAATCTGTATCTGCCAAAAGGTGTGTTGAATGTGCAGTACTTGCTACTCTCGGAGTCCAGTTTCAGTTGCCAGAAACCATGAGATGCATCTAGTTTGCTAAAATATCTCGCCCCTGCCATTTCACTTGTGATCTCTTCCCTTTTTGATATCTGGTAATGCTCTCGTTTAATGTTGTCATTGAGATCTTTGGGGTCTAGGCACACTCTTAACTCACCATTGGGGTTTTTTTGCATGTGATGGAGTTCACCCAGTCTGTCGGCTCCTCGATGGGCCGAATTACTCCCAGATCCATCATTATGTCCAGCTCTTTTTTTAGACTGCCTCTGAGCGGTGCTGGTACTCTCCGCGGTGCATGTATAACTGGCTTGGCATCACTTTTAAGTTGGATCTGGAAACGTTCCATGGCCCTTGAACATTTCTGGAAATTTCTGGAAATCTCATTTAAAGAGTCATTTTCTGTATTAGTGTCTGACACCTTTTCACTGTTGAGCTGGTAGACTCTCTTGACCAGCTCCAGGTCCTCACATGCTCTGTCTCCGAGCAACGATTGGTGGTCATCAGGAACCACTACGAACATGAGGTTTTGTGTCTTGCCTTTCACATGCACTTTAAGCCGGCACACCCCCTTGGTTTCTGTATGTTCGGCTTCTCTTTAAGTGCTTTAATGTGCTTTACACTGATCAGGTTGGCTTTTGCCCCTGTGTCTAGTCTGAACAACACCACTGCCCCATTAACTAACAGAGGTGCCACCCATTTATCTGTCTGCACTGCATTGTCTGGCCGCACAGTCTCATCTGCATTGACTGGCTGGCCCGTCTCCTTTATTTCACTGCTCCCCTCAGTAACTCTGTACACAAACTCTGGCTCACTCTGTGAATCACTGTCCTCATCTGTTTCATTCACTACATGAACTTTGCGTTCCTTCTCCCTTGAAACACACATTCTAGCATAGTGATTTTTTGTCCATGACACCTGGAGCAGGTTTTTCGAATCTGCGGGGCACTGTCTGGCCTTGTGCTGGCCTCCTAGCGTTTGCAGGTAAATTCCTCGATCTCTGAATTCTTTGTCTCTGCTCTTCTCTGCTCTCTCTTTGTTCCTTGTGTCTCTCCTGTCCTTCCAGCGCCACTTTCCCTTTGAAAGAAATTCGTCTATGTCACCATGCATTTGGCGGGCTGCTGGGCTAGTCCTTTGTCAGCAACATCAAAAGTTTCCAGCGTGCTGCTTAACTAGCTCCCTCGCCTGGCATATTTTCACTGCCTTCTCTAGATTCAGGTCCGCCTCCCAACAGCTTTTTCCCTGACTTTCCTGTCACAGACCCGAACACAATTTGATCCGCGAATCAATGAGTCCGTCAATGTATTGAAATTACAGGTGCTAGCTTTTTAGCTTGAGGTCCGTGAGGAAGCTGTTGAACACCTCTCCTTCACGTTGCATTCGTGATCTAAAAACATACCTATCGTAGGTCTCGTTCTTTTTAGCAAGACAATGTTCATCAAACTTTTTGAGAACTGCATCTAGCTTGTTCTTGTCTTCTGCAGGGTCAAAAGTGAGCGTGTTATACATCTCTATTAGCCGGTCCCTGCAACAGTTAGTAACAGTGCTACTTTCCTCTTGTTAGTGATCTCCGACACACCGATAGCTGCAAGGTACAGCTCAAACTGCTGTTTAGCGTCCTCCATTTGGCCGTCGAGGTTGCCAGTAAATTTTAGAGTCCCTGGTGCTTTATTGCTTCCATTCCTGGTACCATGTAATGTTATGGGTTCTTAATAAAATGACTTTTGTTATTTCTCAGTTGGTGTCTTTATTTACATCCTTGCATGGTTATCTCGTTACACTTGTTCTGCTATTCCCAGGTAAAGCTTTATCTCTCTAGTAACCAAACATTGCCAACTAGTGGTCATAATGTAAATACCATTACATCCTCCTTTCTCTGAGGTTAATAAAAAAACAAATAATAATAGGCCCAAGGCCATATCAAGACTAGACTTGGAAGCCACACCTAAACCCATTAAACACAGTAAGGGCTACCACCTGAAGCTTTTCTTAAAGGTAAACAAGGTAAACAATTAATCCCTTCTTTCAGATAACAGGTTTTAGAAAGTAACCTTAATTGACTGTACTGTGTAAATTAACTGTACTAGTTCTCTTTCAGGTAACGGTGGTAATGAAGCGGTAGGTAATAAGATAAGTAACAGATATGCAACAGTAGCTATATACAGGATATCCTCTTATTTCAGGAAACCAAGGTAAATGCTTGGTGAGGTTGTTTGTTTTTCTTTTTACAATGTTACAATAACCTTTACTCTAAGACAATTTTCAGGTTAAGCAACACTCAGATATGTAAACCACAAATACTCTCACAAGTCCATCATCACTCTTGATCTTCTAGCTCTGCTAGATTTACGACAGAACAGGTGTCCCTGTCTCTGATGTTGGTGTCTGATGCTCTGTGGGCTGCACAACCTGGTGTGCGTCAGGAGGGTTTGTCACTTCTGCGTGTGACTGCTTTTGAAATGTCTCTTGAGTCCTGAGCAGGCATTTGCGGTTCCTCCTGAATACCTGTCCATCCTCCGTTCTGACTGTGTAATGACCTCGGCCCCACCTCTTTTAGCACCACTGCTTTTTCGGTTCCATGTGTGGGGCTCTTGATTCTGACCACGTTGTGTTCTGAGAGAGGTTTGAGACTCCTGGCCGTCTTGTCATGGTGCTTCTTCTGTGCCCACTTCAGCTGCATGTGCTTTTGTGTGAGTACTCTGTTTTTCTTCTTTCTTGGCATGTGTGGAAGTGTGTTGCGCAGTTTTCGGTGCATGAGGAGCTCCGAGGGTGATGCTCCACATCCCAGAAGAGAAGACCGATATGGGTCAACAGTGCAAGGTAAGGGTCTGATTTTTGTCTCTGCAGCCTTTTTTAGAATTCTTTTTACGATTTCCACTCCTTTCTCTGCCTTACCATTCGCCTTTGGATAGAGAGGGCTCGATGTAGTGTGTTGGAACCTGTACTCCTCTGCAAACATTTTTAAACTCTTGGCTGCTGTACTGCGGACCATTGTCACTTTGGACTACCTGGGGAATGCCATGTCTGGCAAATATGCTTTTCATGCGAGTTATAACAGCACTGGCAGATGTGCTGTTCAGTTCTGCTATTTCAGGATAGTTTGAGTGATAATCAATCACTAAGAGGAAGTCTTGTCCATTTAAATGAAAGAGATCTGTTCAACTTTTTGCCATGGCTCAGTCGGCATTTCTGGGATCAGCATTGGCTCTTTGGCTTGCTTGTATCTGTGTCTTTGGCATGTATCACACTTACTAATCAGGGTCTCGATGTCTGTGTTTATACCTGGCCAGTACACCGCTTCCTGTGCTCTTGCTCTGCATTTTACTATGCCAAGGTGCCCCTCATGGATTCTGTTGAGGATATCTTTCCCGCATAGATGATGGGATGATCCAATTTTTTGTCTCAGCAGTAGGCCGATTGCCACACTCAGTTCTGCCCTGATGGAATAGTATTGTGGGAGTGTGCCTTTGTCCACCTTTTTTTTTAGTTTTTCTGCCACTGCCTGCAGTGTCTCATCTTGTTCAGTTTCCTGTGCAATCTTCTTGAGCACCATGTCTGACACTGGAAAGAAGAGACAATTAAGTTTACATGCCTTTCAAACTCTTTTGCCCGATTTTGTTTGTGCCTTTCTTGATTGTGCAGCTGCTTCGGTGGTGCAGGTGCTCGAGATTTTCGAAGACTGGCGTGTAGATTAGATCCATATCATATCTTTGTAACCTCATCATCATACGTTGAATCCTGGGAACATGTCATTCAGGTTCTTTTTGTAGATAGAGATGAGTGGTTGGTGATCTGTTTCTGATGTGAAAGTAGGCAGCCCATATATGTATCCATGAAACTTCTCGCATCAAACACTAACCCTAGAGTCTCTTTCTCAATTTGGGCATACCTCGTTTCCGTCTCCGTCATTGATCTTGATGCATGCGCATGCTGGTCTCCAGTGGCGTCGTTGTCAGCCTGGGCAGCACTGCGCCCAATCCGTCTTTAGATGCATCTGTGGAGACTTTTGTTTTTCGAGAGGGATCAAAGAAGGTAAGCACTGGTTCTCTGGTAAGTGTCTCTTTGGCGTTTCCCATTCTTTGTTTCCCATTCTTTGTCCCTCAAACCCTCTGTCTTTTGCAGCAGACCTCTGATTGCCACTGTTTTTTCTTGGATAGATTTGGAATAAACTTCCCTAAAAAGTTCACCATTCCCATATAGCTCGCAGTACCCCCTTCTTGTCAATAGGAGCAGGCATGTCAAGAATAGCCTGTACTTTGGAGTGGTCCGGCTCTACTCCTTCTCCAGACAGCTTGTCACCTAAGAAAGTGATCTCTGTGACCGAACTGACATTTGCTTTTCGTTCAGTTTCAGATCACTCAACTCAATCCTTTTCAGGAGCTTCAGCAGCCTTTCATTATGTCCTGCTAGTGTTGAGCCCCATATTATTATATCATCGAGGTACACACGGGTGCCCTCTAGCCCCTCTATGATTGCTTCCATCGGCTCTATGAAAAATTCACGGGGGCGATTTTTATTCCAAGCGGTAATCTAAGAAATCTGTATCTGCCAAAGGTGTGTTGAATGTGCAGTACTTGCTGCTCTCGAGTCCAGTTTCAGTTGCCAGAAACCATGAGATGCATCTAGTTTGCTAAAATATCTCGCCCCTGCCATTTCCTTGTGATCTCTTCCCTTTTGGTATCTGGTAATGCTCGTTTAATGTTGTCATTGAGATCTTTGGGGTCTAGGCACACTCTTAACTCACCATTGGGGTTTTTTACGCATGTGATGGAGTTCACCCAGTCTGGGCCGAATTACTCCCAGATCCATCATTATGTCCAGCTCTTTTTTTAGACTGCCTCTGAGCGGTGCTGGTACTCTCCGCGGTGCATGTATAACTGGCTTGGCATCACTTTTAAGTTGGATCTGGAAACGTTCCATGGCCCTTGAACATTTCTGGAAACCTGTGCACTATCTCATTTAAAGAGTCATTTTCTGTATTAGTGTCTGACACCTTTTCACTGTTGAGCTGGTAGACTCTCTTGACCAGCTCCAGGTCCTCACATGCTCTGTCTCCGAGCAACGATTGGTGGTCATCAGGAACCACTACGAACATGAGGTTTTGTGTCTTGCCTTTCACATGCACTTTAAACTTCGGCGACGCACTTGGTTTCAATTTGTTGTCCATTATATGTTTTCAGTGGACAGTCGTTTCTGTATGTTCGGCTTCTCTTTAAGTGCTTTAATGTGTTTTTACACTGATCAGGGTTGGCTTTTTGCCCTGTGTCTAGTCTGAACAACCCCACTGCCCCATTAACTAACAGAGGTGCCACCCATTTATCTGTCTGCACTGCATTGTCTGGCCGCACAGTCTCATCTGCATTGACTGGCTGGCCCGTCTCCTTTATTTCACTGCTCCCCTCAGTAACTCTGTACACAAACTCTGGATCACTCTGTGAATCACTGTCCTCATCTGTTTCATTCACTACATGAACTTTGCGTTCCTTCTCCCTTGAAAGACACATTCTAGCATAGTGATTTTGTCCATGACACCTGGAGCAGGTTTTTCCGAATGCGGGGCACTGTCTGGCCTTGTGCTGGCCTCCACAACGTTTGCAGGTAAATTCCTCGTCTCTGAATTCTTTGTCTCTGCTCTTCTCTGCTCTCTCTTTGTTCCTTGTGTCTCTCCTGTCCTTCCCGCGCCACTTTCCCTTGAAAGAAATTGCGTCTATGTCACCATGCATTTGAGCGGGCTGCTGGGCTAGTCCTTTGTCAGCAACATCAAAAGTTTCAGCGTGCTGCTTAACTAGCTCCCTCGCCTGGCATATTTTCACTGCCTTCTCTAGATTCAGGTCCGCCTCACCCAACAGCTTTTCCCTGACTTTCCTGTCACAGACCCCGAACACAATTTGATCACGAATCAATGAGTCCGTCAATGTATTGAAATTACAGGTGCTAGCTTTTAGCTTGAGGTCCGTGAGGAAGCTGTCAAACACCTCTCCTTCACGTTGCATTCGTGATCTAAAAACATACCTCTCGTAGGTCTCGTTCTTTTTAGCAAGACAATGTTCATCAAACTTTTTGAGAACTGCATCTAGCTTGTTCTTGTCTTCTGCAGGGTCAAAAGTGAACGTGTTATACATCTCTATTGCTTCGGTCCCTGCAACAGTTAGTAACAGTGCTACTTTCCTCTTGTTAGTCGTCTCCGACACACCGATAGCTGCAAGGTACAGCTCAAACTGCTGTTTAAACGTCCTCCATTTGACGTCGAGGTTGCCAGTAAATTTTAGAGTCCCTGGTGGCTTTATTGCTTCCATTCCTGGTACCATGTAAAGTTATGGGTTCTTAATAAAATGACTTTTGTTATTTCTCAGTTGGTGTCTTTATTTACATCCTTGCATGGTTATCTCGTTACACTGCTATTCCCAGGTAAAGCTTAATCTCTCTAGTAACCAAACATCGCCAACTAGTGGTCATAATGTAAATACCATTACACTCTCTCTCTTCTCTCTCTCTCTTCTCTCTCTCTGTCTCTCATGTCTCAGGATAGAACATGGGTTATGTGGATGTCATACACCAAAGAATAGTAACATGCGTTCCAAGTATAGTTCAAGTGCAGTTTATGCTGTTTGCTATTTTGCACACTGTCCGGGACAAAAGCTCCTTACTACTCAGTGAACTCGGCTAACTGGAAAGGAACACCCAAACATGAAAACTCATAACACATATGTATACACACACACACACACACACACATACACACACATTTGCACATAAACACACAGACACACACACACACACACACTCGCGCACACAAACAAACCTTATATTTTTCACAGTGAAGAAGAAAGGGCTCCTGTGGCCACTTAGCCTTTACTTGGTGAAGATGTGCCTCTTTGCTTCGTATCTCTGACAGAAGGTGTGTTTCCATCAACCCTGAAAATCTGCAGATCTAAAATGTGAAATGAAAAACAGGAAATGGAAACATGCAAATTTCACAAAAACTCACAAATATCACAAAAGAGTCTTTAGGCAGTATTAACAGTATTAAAATAGCACTATTTCACAAAAGAGTCTTTAGGCAGTATTAACAGTATTAAAATAGCACTATTTCACAAAAGTCTTTAGGCAGTATTAACAGTATTAAAATAGCACTATTTCACAAAAGAGTCTTTAGGCAGTATTAATAGTATTAAAATAGCACTATTTCGCAAAAGTGAAATGGAAACATGGGGGAGGGGGCTCTCTGGGGGCCCCCTGTCAATGCTGGGTTCTTAGAATCGTCCTAGCCCCCACCCCCACTGTTAGTAGCTTAAATACAACGACACTTCCCATCATCATTAGTCATACAGTGGTATTAAAATAGGCATAGATAAAAATAGGTTAAGTGCCAAAATAAATTAAATTAAATTTGTCCTTTTCTCACAGCACAGTCCAGTAAAGTTGTGGTTAAGTTGTGGCAGATGTGATGTGTACGTGGGTGTATGTGTCACTGGGATTCAGGAGGAATTCAGGAGCAACAGTCCTATTGTGGGGGGACAAAGGGATGAGACTGTTCAATACCTCCTTCCTTATAATGTGGCCTATGCCAGAATTGTCCTCCTTTATAATGTGGCCTATGCCAGAATTGTCCTCCTTCCTTATAATGTGGCCTATGCCAGAATTGTCACACCTTGTCACTGCCATGTAGCCTGGGTGCCAGCCGAACTTAGTCCCGCCCACAACATTTGAGGTCGGGAAGTTCAGTCTGGCATTGCTCCGTTGTGGAGCAACTATGCTCGCCCCAAATCTGGCGGACCAATCAAATCAGGTTTTACGATGATGGAAAGGTGAGCAACAGCGCCTCGTCTATCACGTCATCTGAGCATGCTTAGGTTGATTATGTTTGCAACAAAAATGCAGTAGCTACAGTAGAAGGAGACAGATGGCTTCTAAGACCCCATATGGAAAATGCATATTATTTCAATGAGGTTTTACCATTGAAAACGATTATTTCTGAAAACTTTGGCCAAAGTTGATATGTGGGAAAACTCATGGTTTCGCTTTCATCAAGGGAAAACAGTGTGTTGCATTGTGACATGTCATTCCCTCGTTCGTTTCAAATCTCTGATTGACCACCTGTTCGAGGGATTTGCGACAGCCTTTCCCAGCTGTTTATAACATGTTTGTAGCATATCAGTGTTCAACAGAATTACTTTTAAAAACGGAGGGGATATAGGCTATTTGTTTTTTCCTAATAGCCTACCCCACTACTCTCTTAGATTTCGCTAATGAGTGTTGTAGGAGATATTGACGGCACAATAGCTTTTACAAAAGACCAGAACACAATGTTAAGGC
>NC_063191.1:9012003-9029503 GCF_017589495.1 Alosa alosa
ATGTGTGTGTATTAGTGGATGTATGTGTGTGTGTGTGTGTGTGTGTGTGTGTGTGCACATGTTGTGGCCACAGAACAAGACCACAAATCTAATAGCTCTCCTCCGTGTACATGGGCAGAACCACCACCACCTCCTCCTCCCCCATCTCCTCCTCCCCACCTCCTCCTCCCCCCCCCCCCCCTCCTCCTCCTCCTCCCCCATCTCCTCCTCCTCCTCCACCTCCCCCATCTCCTCCTCCTCCTCCACCTGTGGTGCTCCCAACCAGCTCAGATCTGTTCCACAGGCATGTTGATTTGTTCCAGTCCCCTCTCCCACCTGTCACCCAGCGGGAGACGTTAGCGCCAGGTGTGCCCAGGAGCGCTGGCGTGCCCACGGCGGGCAGTGCAGGTCAGTCCTCCGCTCGGACCCATATGGAGCCGACATGTGTGAGGATCACACCTATCGCCGCGGGAGACGTTTGGGCTGCCATGGCGACGCGACACGGCTTGCAGTCTCGCTGTGTGACTGAGTGGAGTGAGTGAGTGAGTGCTGTTCGTTGTTACACCCAGGAAGGATATTAGGAGCGGAGCGGAGCGGAGTGGAGGGAGTGGGGAGAGCAGGGGATAGTCTCTTTTCTGCATTTGGACAATTTTACGGTTCGTTTTTCCAGTACTGGAGTCAGTTATTATGTCGGAGGCTTTTTGTGTGGGTGTGTGTGTGTGTGTGTTTGACACACAGACACATATACACACAGGCATACAGTACACACACAGACACACACATGGGCACATACAAACACACACACACACACACACACACACACACACACACACGTAAAAACAAGTAAACTTGAACATACGCACATCAGTACAAATGCAGCCTTATTTGACAAAGAAAGAAATGTGTCTCTTTGTCTGATAAATGCTCTCATCTGGTGCTCTCTATAGTTAGCTGTTCAGAAACAGGTCTGGTCAGGTTCTCCATCCCCTGCACTCCCCCACAAATACATCTTTAGTGGCAAATACATCTATCAGTGGCAAATACATTCTAGTGGCAAATACATCTCTATCAGTGGCAAATATCAAACGCTTCCTGTTTCTCCAATTATCACCAGGCAATGCAATCTCACCTGCTCACAGCATCGTGTCTGATAACAATGGATCTGAAAATAGGTGTTCTGTTGTCTAATATGGATCAAGCACATGTGTGCACAGAACTTACCTACCAGCATATCTGGTGGCGCCAAAGATGCTAAATATGACACCTTAGGTGTTAGTTTCATTCAGATTGTTACCATCAGGATATGCTCACAGCGTGTGGTTGATATGGAACACTGTATCTGTAATAATTACTTGGACACAATCACTCAATTCATCGATCCTTACAGATGATCTCAACTTCACTACTGAAAATGGGGCTATAATATACTGTAATGCAACCCCTGCAAAATGGAGCTATGATATAATATAATGAAATATAATAAATATTTTATGCGTGATTAATTATTTCCTGACTCGATTTATTTTTTTAAATATGTCTTGTTAGTCGCTCTATGCCATAAGTCTTCCAAATACAATAAACAATTTAACATAAACATTATTTTACTCCTTTTATCACCTAAGACAAGCAGCATATTTCAATGAACACACTTTGGATAACAGCATCTGAATACATTAATAATAACATCAGCTGAATACATTAAAATAAGCATCCACTTCACTGTAAACTTGATTTCCATTCAGCAGTAAAGCATTCAGCAGCCTCAACGGAATTGTTTGATAATACATTGGGGGTGACATCATCCAGAACCAATTGGCCGGAACACAGAATGCTTCTCTAAAGATCTGCACTGGCCATGGCGTAATGCCATCCATTGTTAGATTCATTCCATTGTGTCAAAAGGAGATGTATTCATTTCCTCATTTGCAAACATGCCTGTTTGGCTTTGTAATGATTCTTTATTGTGTCACACAGTTGACTGACCACTGGACAGAGAGGAGTTATGAAGCTGAAGAGATACTGGTAATAAGATAATCTTGAATGTGTCATGAAGATAAAATAAATGATTGCTCTCTTTTGCAATAACTGAATATTTTGTGTAATATCCTAATGATGAATAACAGCAGAAAGGTCAAGGCAAAAGCAAGAGCAGTGCACTCGTAAGCCAGTATAGCCATTGTGATTTGATATTGAGCCAACTCCACAACACACACTGAAAAAGACAAACAACAACAAAAAAAAGGAGAGACATCGCCAGCCCTTCCTACCTACTGCTGTTAGATTGTCCAATAAGCACCGCCCCAATAGAGCACAAGGCACTTTAAAACTACTAGAGCTGTTTTACTGACTACTTTTTTTATACAGTTTTCATACATTACACAAGAACAATGTATCTATTCTTAGGAACTGTGGCTTCCCATTAGAACAGGTTATCCTTGTCGTTGTATTTATTTATTTATTATGTTATTATATTATGTATTTTAGCATTAGTGCAGGACTAGGATGATGAGATTGTCTGTTCCTGTGACCTAACATAGATAAATGGCTGCTTTGAATGCACAGTGGAATTCCGTTCATGGGGGCCACACAATAAATTCATTTATGTTATTTGGCCACACCTGTGAATATCTGGAACAGGTATGGTTGTCTTAGGGGGGAGCATGCCTAGTTAAAAAATTAAAAGCAAAAAAATTAGGGAGGACATGGCAAAACTGGGGAAAGTGTAGGATCATCATGCCCAAGGAGCCTTACAAAAAAATAATTTATGTGTACATTTATTGTTGCATGTCTTACTGATGATGTATTCTGTACTGTCTTGAAGACACAGTTTTCCCTTTGGGGGGGACAATTAAAGAATTATCATGTACATCTACACACTCACACACATACATTCTTCTCTTATAAAGACTTAGTGTTCTGCATGACATTAGCAGATTTCAGAATTATGAACCAATTTTACCTGTGAAACTATTAACATATGTCAGATACCAGTGAGAATTGAGTGTAATGCAATTTAGTGAGACAGTTAGGATTCAGTGTGAATATGTCAGCTATATAGCGGGTACATCTAGTTTATTTATTATGGAAGCTGGGAATTGAACCAGTGGTTTTCCACACTGGAACTTTCAGGCTACTGCAAGGAGTGTGTATTGTTGCATGTCTTACTGATGATGTATTCAGCCCATGACATTACTCCTTAACCACTATACTACCACTTTCAGGCTACTGCACGGTCCTTAACCACTACACTACATGACAACATGTATCAGTGACATGACATGTAATTTAAATATTTTTGACCAGTTCACCCCTACAGTTCTGTCTGACAAACCACACAAACTTGACTGACTGAAATCCATACTCAGGTTATTAAGGATACCAAACCCCTAAACCCCCTCTCTGCACAGGGTCAATAAAGTTAAATAGCACCACTTCACATTTGGGACTCTAACCAGAACAGAGTCAGATCAGACTCCACTTCACATTTGGGGCTCTAACCAGAACAGAGTCAGATCAGACACCACTTTACATTTGGGGCTCTAAACCAGAACAGAGTCAGATCAGATTTGGATCATATCAGGATTAGGCCTGGGCCAGTTCAGGTATACATTTGGACCATATCCAGGACAGATGAGGATGAGTTCAGAATTTCGATTTCGGCCAGGTCATGGTTCTAAGCCCAACGTGCT
The DNA here is from genome assembly GCF_017589495.1 of Alosa alosa. Lineage (NCBI taxonomy): Eukaryota > Metazoa > Chordata > Actinopteri > Clupeiformes > Clupeidae > Alosa > Alosa alosa. The sequence goes on from NC_063191.1 coordinate 9,015,672, forward strand.
GTTTTGAAATAAAATGTGTTTCATGCCCTCAATTCTCTTCCCTGTGTGCCTGAAGAAACAGAAAATGCCCTGCTATTGACAGGAGGAGAAAATAGAGAAAACAACTCCCCTCCCCACACACCCCAATGCCTTCCCTCCTAAATACGAAGTGTGTGTGTGTGTGATACATTGATATAGCATTTACAGTTACCTTACCTTGTTTCCAGAGATGGAATCCCATCAGGCCTACATCCTAAGGCATTCTGAGAAAGGTCTCTCTCTCTCTTCCTTTCTCTCACTCTCTGTGTGTTGCTGAGTGTGGGTGTGGGTTTCTGTGTGTGGAGGGGGTAGAGCCTTTGTTCTGGGCCTGAAGCAGTGACTCAGAAAATGAATAAGCAGCCAGCATGATTGAAACATAGAAGGGAGGGTGGTGGGGGTAAAGTGTGTGTGAGTGTGTGTGTGAGAGAGAGAGAGTGTGTGTGTGTATGTGTGTGAGAGAGAGTGTGTGTGTGTGTGTGTGTGTGTGAGAGAGAGAGAGAGTGTGTGTGTGTGTGTGAGTGTGTGTGTGTGTGGTGTGTGTGTGTGTGTGTGTGTGTGTGTGTGTGTGTGTGTGTGTGTGTGTGTGTGTGTGTGTGTGTGTGTGGGGGTTGGGTGAGTGGTTTAGCTGAGCGGAGCTAGGCTGACATCCAACCAGCCCCCTGCTCCAGTAAGAGGGGAGTCTCTACAGAGAGGAAGCAGTTCCTCAGCTGGGCCCAAATTATTCAGACACTTCAAATGCGTTCCGAGAGTGGGGCGTTTTAGAGGCTGACGGGGGAGTTTCACTCCAGTTTTAGTGCCAACCACAGGAACGTTTTTTAAATTGTCCTAAAATTGTTGAGAATTGCTTTAAAACTTAAACAGTTTACCATGTTGTTAGTCGCTTTAGCTAAAAATGTGTCAGCCAAATGTAATGTAATGTAATGTAATGTAATGTAATGGAACGTGGAGGAGAGGATAGTGATCTCGCTCTCATGCTCTCCCTTCTCTTGTGCGCTCTCTCTTTCTCTCTCTCTCATGCTCTCTCTTTCTCTCTCTCATCCTCTCTCTTTCTCTCTCTGAAATGGAAAGCAGCATTTGAATGTCCGCTACCTTGACAGATCAAAAGAAGAAATGAAATTTTACAAGGTCATGTTCCACAGGTGAGACTGTAAATGTGTGTGTGTGTGTGTGTGTGTGTGTTATCTTGCGTGCGTTCGTGTGTGTGTGTGTGTGCGTGCAAGCGAGTGTGTGTGTGTACGCGTGTGTGAGCATGTGTACAGTGCATCTTATTTTCTCATATCCTTACGGTCTTCATTAATTATTGCAAATTTATAAATTATTATTTCAATTCATTTAAATTATTCAGCGTCAACCTCAATTTAATTATAAATTGCATCCATGTGTACTGACATTACTTCAGGGTCTAATTTGCAATTTCAAAGGAGAGGATTGCATGACCCAGAAAAGGAATGCTCTTCACTAAAGTTTTTTCCCCCACACATTGTTCTGCAGATATAACCCCAGGCAAGCTAAACTTTAAACAGCCTATTATGGATCCTTGCAATACCTTCATCAAGTCGGTCATCAGAGGAATTTCACCTCTTCAAAGCAGTAATGGTTGTTTTATATTTTTAGACCTTTTATGACACCTCACTTCTTAACGAAGGTAGAATTACCTTCATCATAGGGGAGTGGAGTGGGTTAGTGCCCTCGTATTCCTTTGAAATTGAAGCGCTGTTCCTTTAACAAAGTAACTGTGCGTGGCCCGAGCAAGAAACTTTGGATTAGTAAAGTGAGTGTGTGGACACAGGAGTTTTTTGGAGTGACGAAAGGCACGCGACTTCATAAACGGGCACAGACTCTTAACCAAACTAAGGACCCTTTTATTTCTTTCACCCATTATCAGTTTGAGCTTATGCGGATGTCCGGTCTGGAAAATTCGGCTATAGGAGTCTACATTCGCAAACGAGAAAGTTTGGATTCTGATGCACATCATCTTCTTGTTGGACGTCAGGTTTGGGAGGAATAAACACTGCGTTTACCGCGCGGGGCTCGGACTCGGTTCAGAGAAACACGCAACCGACATGAAACTGTTTGTAGGCCTATGCATTACTTATCGGAGCTAATTCTGAATCCTGCGTTACGTGCCAAAAGTTTCTCCTCTTCTCCAACTTGCTAATAAGCTAGCAAAGTAGCTAGAGTGGCTAAGTTATCTTATATGCTCACTCCAGTGGAAGTGAATGAATTGATTAGCAAGCAGGCTAACACTGGTTTATAGCTAATTAGTGATATTTCCTTAACATGTTGACCAGTTGTCAGACTGTTAATCGAAACGGCATAAAATGTATCTCCACGGTGTGTTGTGACCACACCATCCCGAACAACAAGTGTGGTTTCACTCTTTGACTTGGCACAGACGACAAGCTAACTGTTGCAGTCTTTAACTTGCCTCGTAACATAAGTTACATTGCAATGTTAGTGTAACGAACATTCAAAGTTTTAGTAGAAGTTTAAGTAGAATAACGTATCCACACTCAGCCTTCACTTGTTGTTACACTGTAACATTTCCCATAGATAACGTTAGTGGGTGCATCAAAGACGCGCCGCGACAAACAAAAGTGCCCAAGTACCCAAACCCCTGCTGCTGCCCATGCAAAGCTGTTGCGCGGGATTGCTCCGGGCGACACCTGTTGATGCTGCGAGGGAGAGTGTGATGCAGTAGACAGCTCAGAGTGTGCTGTCCAGACTTTTTTTGTTAATCAGACTTTTTGGAGATATACATAAGACAAAATGAAGGTGACCGTGAATTTCGGGAGAACTGGTGTGGTCGTGCCATGCAAAGAAGGATGGACCGTCCGAGACCTGATTCAGCAGGCCACGCAGAGGTACAGAAAACTACTGGAGCAGGTGCGTTATCATTTCTGTCCTTAATGTGATGCTATGACCCATCAAGTGGACTCTAACTGGGATGAGCTTTGTTTTAGATATGTTTTTCATGTTTTATTAAACATGATGGGAGATGAGTGGACAATGCTGCAGGATGTGAGCCTTATAGGATTTCATGATCTTTGAAAACAGCGAAGGTCACCTCAGGCACAACACATTTAAATGTAAATGCCATATTATCAATGTACACACACACACACACACACACACACACACACACACATACATACACACTGTCCATCAACTCCTCAGTTCCCAAGGCTCTGAACTTGTATAAGCTCCATTATTTAAGAGAATAAGGCCCCCAGAGTACACACACACACACACGCCTACACGCCCTGGTCATGTGTGGACATGGGCTGCTGGGTGGATTAATGTAGTAGAGGTGGGGTGAGGGTCTTACTCACACATATGATTGTAGTCAGAATTCCCCTTCCTCATTCCACTGTTCTGTATTTCCTTAGGGTGTTTGGGTGTGTGTGTTTGGGTGTGTGTGTGTGTGTATGTGTTTGGGTGGTGGGCTGAAATGAGATTTTTCCGGAATGCCGTGAGCGAGGGCCTGCTTGGGCTGGGTGTTGGTTATTGCGCTGTCTGTCTGTGGACCACGGCCCTGTGACGGATGGGGGTACTGGGAAGGCCTGTTTGACACATACACGCACATGCACACACACACACACACACACACACACGTACACACACACACATACACACACACATGCATGCATACACACACACACACACACACACACACACACACACACGCACGCGCATGCATACACACACACACATAAACACACACACGCACGCATACACTCACACATATAAACACACACACACACACACACACACACACACACACACACACCAATTCTTCCTCACATGCTGATAAAAGGGATGTAATCGATTTCTGAGAGATCAGGTCTGCTTCTCTCTCTCTCCCTCCCTCTCTCTCTCTCTCTCTGTGCATTTTCACCATTTCTATAAAAAAGGTAATACAATTGTAAGGTCCGGTGAAAGCATTTGTTTATTTCTGATTAGACAAAAGTTTGAGTTGGGCATATCCTGTACTTTTAACTGCGTACAATCCCTCCACGTTTGATATACTTCAACCATTGAACTGTACAGTGTCAACATTCCATTTTTCAAATCAAGGGAGCAGACTGGCCGGCGGTGATGACCTGTCGTCACATTTGACATGTGTGAGGGAAGGACGAAAAGGAACTGAGTGGACAAATGACCAAGCAAAATGGCGACAGCAGAGCGTACAAACTAATGGATACAAATTGGCGCTCTGACTCAACCTGGCTGCAGAATGACATTATTAATTTGGCCAAATCCCAGCCATGGGGATATCCTTTACCAACCCCATTCTCCCTTGTGTCAACAGTTAGGTTCACCTGATCTATTTATGAATAGTTATAATATTAATTCGGCCTACGTCCGATTCACAGCCATGGGGCTATCCTTCACTAATCCACTCTCACTTATTCCATACAGGTCAGTACTTATCCTTCACTAACCCCCACCTCACTCATTCCATACAGGTCAGTACTCATCCTTCACTAACCCCACTCTCACTCATTCCATACAGGTCAGTACTTAGCCTACACTAACCCCACTCTCACTCGTGCCAGACAGGTCAGTAATTATTCTCTAGTACCCAGTTTGATTGTAATCAAGCATCACTTGATCTTGACAGTGGATCCTTCAGCTCGCTCATGCTTGATTTTAAAATCAACACCTATCTACTGTATCGACCCCAAATAATGCACCAATCAGCCCCTATCTACCGAATCGACCCCAAATAATGCACCAATCAGCCCCTATCTACCGAATCGACCCCAAAAATGCACCAATCAACACCTATATACCGAATCGACCCCAAATAATGCACCAATCAGCACCTATCTACTGAATCGACCACAAATAATGCACCAGTCAGCTCCTATCTACCGAATCGACCACAAATAATGCACCAATCAGCACATGTACCGAATCGACCACAAATAATGTTAGGTGGAGGAAAGCAGTGCATATCTGCTGTGGGTAAAGGGTTAAGAGGAAGAGGCTGAAAAAAGTGTGTGTTTGTTTGTTTTTCTCAGTGTATTTTGTTGCGGAAATACACAGGGAGTTCTCATGTGCTTTTGCAGACTTGCCAGTAGGAAATGGGTGTTACAGTGGTCTTGAGGTTTAGAGTTGTAGGTGTTTGTTTATGTATATTCTCAGTGTCCCTCAATGTTTATGTGTGTGTGTGTGTGTTTGTATATGTGTGTGTGTGTGTGTGTTTATGTGTGTGTTTTGGTATTCGACATGCTTGGTATTCCTGAGGCAGCAGTATTATTGGATGCCATTCCCAACCAGAATTACCGCGTAGGCTGGTGATGAAGAGGCCACAGGGCACACACACACACACACACACACACACACACACACACACACACACACAGAGGATGGATAGATGGCTGCTGTTGTGTGGGGCGTGATTGGCTGGCGTCTCCGGGGACCCATTTGCAGGGCGGGTGTCCTTGTGTTATTATCCCACGCACATTGTCTTCAGAGGGCCATAAGTCAGCTGAGGTCGGTCAGACGCATGCCGATGGAGTCTGATGGACACACACACACACACACACACACACACACTTCTGCAGTCTGGGGTTCTACAACAGGCTTAATGTGTGTGGAGCTGGAGAGGTAATGTGACCGCAAGCCTGGCTGTGTACGAGGAGGTGTCAGGAGGAGGAAGGAGGGGGTTTGATAGAGATGTAGCAGAGATGACCAGGCTACTGTGGTTACCACTGTGTGTGTGTGTGTCTGTGTCTGTGTCTGTGTGTGTCTGTGTGTGTGTTGTGAAATACAGTGTTTCCCACAGAATTGGATACAGTGTTTCCCACAGAATTGGATTGGGGGGGGCGGGGTTGGGTTGGGTTAGTGCCTGTCACTTTAAGACGTTCGTGAGGGAACCCTTGCAAATTGCAATTGTAACACAGTTTAAAGGCTGCTGATGTGTGGATGCAATTCATAACGTTTTCTACATAGCCCTAGTTAAAATAAAGGTTCGTACTTCTCCTTGGGACAAGCACTTTTGAATTTTGGAAAACACTTTTCCATTTACATCGGGATTTTGCAAACATTCAGTTTCAGAGTCAATAAAATGAGCCCTTCAACGAAATTGACAAGCAGCTGTAAGTAGGCTAAGCATGCTAAATTCGACATCCAAACAGTAGCCTATTCTAACGTTAGCTTTGAGATACTTTGAGATTGCATAACTTAACTTAGTTTAGTCTCTTTAATGTAGCCTACTATGTTGTGATACGATCTTAGCAGAGTTAACTTCAATGCAGCAGTTTTGAACAAATTTGCGCAGCATGGTCCGCGATGCTAAAAGCGGTTTAATAGCAATTTAGCCAGGCGTCTTCTATGCAATGCACACCTATGTGGCAACAACAATCCTTCAACAATCGTGAATATTTTGTTAACTGCACATGCAGAGGAGGGGCAGCGGCTCTGGAGAGAGCGGGGGACAAAGGAAAGGCTGTCGCGTAAAAAAAAGCATCTCTCAATGGCAATGCAAGGATTTGATGTTATATTTAAAATTAAATTAAAATTAAATTAAACATAGAATATTTATGTGTGGCGGCCGATTTTTATTTTGTGGCGCCCCGCCACAGATTAGTCAATGTATGGGAAACACTGAAATAACAACATGGTGAAGCTGTTTGGGTGTTTATGTTCCATTAAAGCTGTGTGTGTATGTTTGCTTTGTTTAAGTGCTGTGTTGTGTTGTGATAAAGCTACAGGCATGTTGTTTTTGAATGTATGGAAACTGTGTGTGTAGTTGTGAGTAATTAAAAAACAGGGATGTCTGTGTTCATCGTGGATGTCTAAGGAGTTACATGTAGGCCAAGTGGGAGGAACGGGGGTCAGCAGGCTGTCATTAGGACTATGTGTTTCATAGGGGTGCCATGTGTGTGTATTGGTCTGACATTTATTGAGGATTGGCTTATCTGCCTTAGGTTATGTTCTAATGGCATGATTACATTGTTCAAGCCAGGGCATCAATCTCAGTGCGACATGGAGAAACATGAAAAATAGCACACCCATTTTGTTTCTTTGGCTTCATTCACTCACTATCTATTCCTAGATGAGCATTCGCTGACACCTTTGTCTAGGTTCTGCAAGAGCAGACATAGAACCGGAGAGAGGACCGTGTGCTTGTTGTTAATCTAGATTGTCCTGTTCTTCCTCATCGTAGCCCATTATCATCTGTTTGTACAGCACGTTGTCTATCAGGAGCACAAGCACCACATGCTCATACCAAAGTAATGTATATATCCAGGGTATCCTACAGTCCAATGACCTTTAGATCTTTAGGCAGGAGAACCGGGACTGTGCGCCACGCAGAGGCCGATCTTTAGGCAGGAGAAGGCTCCTACTGTGTGTCAGAGGCTCCTAGACTTTCCAAGAGCATGCTTTACAAACTGTGGACACTGAAGTCCTTTTAGGCAGGAGAACAGTAGATCTCTCAGAGGTGCCATTTTACGGACAGTGTCCAGTCTGCCATTTTATGCCTGTGTGGACAGCATATCTGCACACATGCCTTACCTTTTGTGCCCAGTCTGCCTGTGTGGACAGCATATCTGCACACATGCCTTGCCTTTTGTGCCCAGTCTGCCTGTGTACAGTGTGTCTGTGTGTAGGCCTACACCATGCGCTTTATCACTATTGACTGTGTACAGTCTGTGTGTAAACCTACACCATGCGCTTTATCACTATTGACTGTGTACAGTGTGTCTGTGTGTGTACACCTGCTTTATAATTTGTAGGCTGTTAAACAGTAGACCATCAGAGAGCAGGACTTTATCACTATTGACTAGTGTACATATTAGAATTGTATTTTGTTTGTAGGCCTACACCTGATAGTCTTTGCGAGATGTTCACTATTGCCTTGTGTACAGAAGACAGTGTGTGTCTTTGTGAACAGCCCAGGATCATCTATGAACTTAACATCCTAAAATAACTACTTTAAACAACACAGGAAACTTTATTGACTATTTGTACTTTGTGTCTTTGCTTTTGATGCGCAGCCTCCCATGGCCTACTTTTGAACCTGTAGAATAAGTAACCTTTGAACTTTGAACTTTTTATCACTGAATTGACAGTGTGTGAACTGTGAATTAGAACCTTTTGAAGTAGCTTTAATCTGTAAATTTGGAATTTAGATATCTTTTACCACCACTTCTTTTAATTTTGCTTTAAATATTCATTTTCATAGTTTTTACATACACTATTGACTGTGTACAGTCAGCCTTTTGTGCTCCTAGAAATTCTGAAGGAGGGCTGCAAAGGAGGGCTACACACTACTGACTGCACACTACACACTACTGACTGCACACTTACCCTGTTCTCCCTTGTGTCCTGCTTTGTTGGAGGCTGCTGATGGTGGCTGTTGGTTATAGAGGATGATTCTCTCGCTCTGTTGGTTCTAGAGGATGACGCTCTGTTGGTTCTAGAGGATGGCGCTCTGTTGGTTCTAGAGGATGGCGCTCTGTTGGTTCTAGAGGATGACACTCTTACTCTATTGGTTCTAGAGGATGATGGTCTCACTCTGTTGGTTCTAGAGGCTGACACTCTGTTGGTTCTAGAGGACGACACTCATAACTGACATAACAACATAACTGTGTCTGTATGGGAGGCAGCCGCGTCATTGCTATGGACCCAGAGCCGCAGATGAAAGCGCTCAGTTAATACCGTATGAGGGCCTGCGTCGCTGTTCCTCTAACGGGAATCATTCTTCCTCTTAACCTGAATCGTATTTCCATCACATCCTTACAGCGAGTGGGGATATCAAATTAGCTCTGCAGATTTTTATCTTGATCTTTTACACTGCTGTGCTGTTTTTTTCCATCATTATTATTATACTATTATTATTATTATTATTATTATTATTATGGACGAGAGGTTTAAAAAATGAAGAAAAAAAAGGGGCTGTGTTAATTCAAAAACTGATTAGCCTCAATTCTCATAAATTGATTTTCATCATTAGCCTGCCAAGACCTAGCCTATAATCAGTGCCCTTTCCTTTAATTGAGTCTCTCCATCCTTGTGTGTGTGTGTGTGTGTGTGTGTGTGTGTGTGAGAACGTGGGATGATTATGATGATGGGGATTGCAAAAGATTAGCCGAGTTTGATTACATTGTGACAGATTGGAGAGGATATTGTTGCCATGAAAAAAAAAATACAGATTGCAGTGGACTTTCATAAATTATTTCTAATGTACATCAAATGTGTCAGTATTTCTCCTCTTCTCATTAGCGTTGCGTATGTCATGATTATGTGATTTTTAATCCAAACATAGCGTGATGCGCTACATCATTATCCATACTAATCTATTATATTGCCTAATTGTATAGACTATGTCCATTTTAAATTAAATCAGTCCAGTTTTACACACATTGAAGTTTGAAATTTAAGATTAGATGGGTGCCTCATTAGTTCCTGGCCTTGCTGTGGAGAGCTAGCCTGGTACACCAAATTCCTTCACGAAGTGGATAGAGTCTGGTCACTCACGATTGGGAAACCTTTCCAACACTTGCATGGCTTGCATGGCATTGGTCAAACATTGGTCTGGCCTAACCAATCACATTGATCAGGATTCATATGTTGCTTCCTACTTTGCCTAAACGACAATAACTCATCATTGGTCAAATCATTGGTCTGGCCTAACCAATCACATTGATCAGGGATTCATAATGTTGCTTCCTACTTTGCCTAAACAATACAGACAATGAACAGCATTGGCAGTCAGGAAATTGTATGTATCTACACACACACACCCCATCTATTGTTTTAAAGAAAACATTAACAATCCTGCAGTTGATGGCATAAAAATCGACTGGATAAATTGTGCTTAAATCTGCATCATAACCACGCTGCGCTAATTTGTTAAAAACTGTTGCTTTCAAGTTAATTCTGTAAACCTACCACCACAAATAGAATTGAATTCTGTGGGAAACACTGATCCATATTGTTTTCCATCCAACTTTCCTTTTACTCATCAGTCCATTCATTGCCTCTCTGTAGCCTGAGTGAGTGTCATGGCTCTCAGGATTGTCCCAGTATCCAGTATCGAAATGCCTACTGGCCATCTCACCATTCGAGTCCCACTAACTTACTCTCTAGACCTCCGAGGTGTGTGTGTGTGTGTGTGTGTGTGTGTGTGTGTGTGTGTGTGTGTGATGACGATGATGACCTCTTTCCATCTCACACAGTCTCCCAGACACTTTCCCAGTCTGTGTCTGATGTGCGCGCACACACACACACTCTGTCTGTCTCAGCAGGCTCCCATAGACCTCAGCCATCAGTGTTTTATGTTGCGTTATCTGGCAGTGATGGGGCACATAGCTCACTGTTGTTAATAACCAGATTTCTCTCTCTCCCTCTCCTTCTCTTTTTTTCTCTCTCTCTCCATCTCTCTCTCTTTTCTCTCTCTCTCCTCTCTTTCTTCCCCTCTTTCCACTATTTCTATCGTTTTTGTTATGCTAATGGCAGACATTTTCCTGGAGCTGTGTAATTACATCTTTTAATGTGCTTCAGGATTAAAGTGCAGAAGAGAAGCACTGGCCTAGATTTCACTCGCCGCCATCCGCCGCTCGCTCGCTAAGCTTTTACTTTTTTTGGCAGCGCAGCGCTTACTCATTTGCCACCCCTCGTCCTCCCCAGGGCTGTGTCGCAGGCTTTAAGGCAATATCCCCTCAGAGAGAGGGGGAGAGAGAGAGAGAGGTAGAGGTAGAGGGAAAGGAGGGAGGGGAAGAGGAGAGAGATGTTTAAAACCCCTTTATTGAGAGAGAGGGAGAGAGGTGTACAATAAAGTTAGAGATGAGAAAGGGGAAAAAGAAGAAGTAGCAGAAGAAGGAGGGAAGAAATTGAAGGAAGAGAGAAAGACACAAAGAAGGAAAACATGAGTGCGGGAAGAAGGGGGAGAGATGGATGGAGGAGAGCAAAAATAGAAGGAAAGGAGGAGAGGTGTTGGAGCGAGTTAATGCTAGTGGGGATTAGCTTCGTCTCCGAGTCTTGTCCCTCTAAACCACTTCAGCAGTTCTGGTGATCAGCTCACTCTGGCTCAGATCTGGCCCAGGTGTGGCCCACATCAGGCACACGCTTGGACAAGATCAAGGACCGATCATTTACAGTGTCTGCTTCTATGCAGCATTTCTGAGAATATCTAGTGATACTGTGTGTGTGTGTGTGTGTGTGTGTGTGTGTGTGTGTGTGTGTGTGTGTGTACATGCACACTTGCTGATATTTCTGAAAGCATACTTGCACACTTGCATTCAGTCCAGTGTACGTGTGTTAGAGAGATGTTTGAGGGAGGAAGTGTTTGGGAGTCATTCAGGAAGTCATCGAGGGGGTGGAAAAGGCCACTTAATTAACAACACGCAAACACACACACACACACACACACACACACACTCACTCTCTCTCACAGGACGGTTGGAGTGCTGCTCCGAGTTTCATTAGGCCCAGGAGTGCCGGCACGGCGGAATGCCAGCATCGCCACGGTAGCCAAAAATCAGCTGATGTCATCGTGAACGCCCTGCCATCCTGCTAGCAGCACAAACAATTAAGAGCAGCCAGAGAAGGGGGTGTTCCTGCACCTCCTCACACACACACACACACACACACACACACACACACACACCCTGTACAAGCGTGTTACTCCTCCATCATACTACAAACTCTCCAGGATAGTTTTGCTCTCTGTTCACTGTCTCTACTCTTTTTAGTTCTATACAATTGATCACTCAAATGGACATGCTGTTGCCAAAGCACCTATAGAATAGAAATACAGAAAACATCACAACATGAAAATAACATTGCACCATATAACAGTATTTGTGTGATTAAAATAGAACCAGGCAGACAGACCGATAGTCCCTAGTCATTACTTGGTCTCTACTCAGTCCGAGTCTCCTGCATCTGTACACTTTACACTATAGCCATTGACACTTGAATACAACAGTTTTTAACAAATTAGAGCAGCGTGGTTATGATGCTAACCAGATTTAAGCACAATTTAGTACAACCTGGAAAATCATTGTGTGGTGGTCAATGTTGATATTGTGGTGGGCCGCCACAAATAAGTCAATGTATGGGAAACACTGTGTACACTTTACACTATAGCCACAAACTGCAGCAGGACAATGTGTACACTTTACACTATAGCCACAAACTGCAGCAGGACAATGTGTACACTTTACACTATAGCCACAAACTGCAGCAGGACAATGTGTACACTTTACACTATAGCCACAAACTGCAGCAGGACAATGTGTACACTTTACACTATAGCCACAAACTGCAGCAGGACAATGTGTACACTTTACACTATAGCCCCAAACTGCAGCAGGACAACGTGTACACTTTACACTATAGCCCCAAACTGCAGCAGGACAACGTGTACACTTTACACTATAGCCCCAAACTGCAGCAGGACAACGTGTACACTTTACACTATAGCCACAAACTGCAGCAGGACAACGTGTACACTTTACACTATAGCCCCAAACTGCAGCAGGACAATGTGTACACTTTTCATGAGAAAAAGACAAAGAAACACGTTTCTCTCCTCCTTCTGTCTGTCTTCTTTCTCCCTGTAATCTCAGCCTGTGATGGGGGTTCATTTAAACTACATTACTGAGTCTGTCTACACACTCTCTCTCTCTCTCTCTCTCTCTCTCTCTCTCTCCCTCTCTCTCCTTCCTCCGCCTCTCTCAGTCTTTCTGTTGTGCGTGTTGCCGCCTGTGATTATGGTGCACTGATTTTAAAACAGGAAAGTGCCGGCTAAACAATAACTATCAGTAGGACTCCAAATTAGAGTCCTCAGGGTCTCTTCCCTCTGTCTCTCTCCTCCATCTCTCCACCTCATCATTTGATTGACACTGAGGAGGACCAGTAATCTCAGCCTGTGGTGGTGGCACGCTGCTTCTGAAGCAAGAAAGCTCAGGCCAATTTGGAGCTCGTCTGATTGTCCTTTGTTTAGAGTCTTTTTATGGCGCATGTTTACTTCAGCGTCAAGTCAAGCGCAGTGAAGTTGGCGTGCATGTAGGCCCAATCCGCTTAAAAGGATTGACCCTGTGACCTCTGCTAGAGGTTTGGTTTGGTCCGGAATGAGGCAGCGGGCCTGAACACGTAGCAGTTTTTTTTCTAGGAAAAAGGCATAGCAGTGACTCAACAGCGCGCGATAGGTGTCCACTTGTGCGGGCAAGGAATGTCGCATTATAGAAGAATCTACAGTGAAGCTTTCTGTAAAAAAAATCACCACTGTGAAATTCCTTGTGCTATGAAATCTGCAGGGGGTGTATTGCTCTTTAGTTGTGCGGTATTTAAACTGCTAACTTTTCCCAGTGTCACTGACTGCAGCTCCTGAATTCTTAGCTTTTACTAGTGTTGCTGATTGTAGCCTCAGTACTCGTAGCTTTTCCCAGTGTCACTGACTGCAGCTCTTGGACTCTTAGCTTTTACTAGTGTTGCTGATTGTAGCCTCTGTCCTTGCAGCTCCTGCGTGTTTGATTGTAGGCTAATGCACTGCAGGACAGCTGATTGTAGCCTCAGCATGCATCCCTGCAGCTCCTGAAGCTAGTGTTCTGCCTCAGAGCTTTTACCAGGAGCTCATTGTGATTGTTTATGACTGTGCTCTTTTCACCAGCAACGCGCCCTCCCCTGTTCCCTTCCTCCCTGACTGTGCTCTTTTCCCAGCAACGCGCCCTCCCTGTTCCTTCACACACACACACACACACACATATATCACATATATACACACACACACACCCCTCAGAGCCCCGTCGGTCAGCTGTTTCCAGTACTGTTGTCCCTGGCACTGGGCCAAGCCC
>NC_063191.1:9034503-9049503 GCF_017589495.1 Alosa alosa
TCCCTTACCACCTCTCTCTGTCGCGCCACATCAATATACCTTCTCTCTCTCTTTCTCTGTTTCTTAAACTCTTCTCTTTTCTTCTCTTTCTCATTCTCTTCTCTCTCTTGCATGACACATCACTTATGTCCCTTTCTCTCTTGTCTTGTTTGCTCTTTCTGTTCCTCTCTGTTTTATTCTCTTGCCCCCCCCTCTTCCATGTACAGCCCCCCACCTCTCTCATTCTCTGACTTTGCTGAGAGAAGCATCTGCTATTAGTGTTGATCTGGCTATTTCTATTTCTTTCCCATCGATGTTTCTCCATTTTCCCTCCACTGTCCCTCTCTCTCTGTCCCTCTTTCTCTCTTTCTCTCTTTCTCTGTCCCTCTCTCTCTCTCTCTCTCTCTCTCTCTCTGTCCCTCTTTCCTCCTCTGTCTCTCTCTCTCTCTCTCTCTCTCTCTCTCTCTCTCTGTTCCTCTCTCTCTGTCTCTCTCTCTGTCTGTCCTCCGTCTCTCTCTGTCCCTCTCTCTGTCCCTCTTTCTCTCTTTCTCTGTCCCTCTCTCTCTGTCTCTCTCTCTCTCTCTCTCTGTCCCTCTTTTTCTTTCCCTCTCTGTCCTTGTGCCATTTGCGTAGGCCATAAGCTGACCATTCAGTTTGACCCTATTGTGTCCCAGGCACCCTGCAGTTGGAGATAGAAAGCATCTGTTTTGAGCTAGACTGTTGTCTCCAGCATTCTTAATCTATTACCTGCAAATGTGTCTCACACTTATTACCTGAAGTTTATATCGAATTTATTTGTATGTTTTTTTTTGTGTGTGTTTGTTGTTTGAGTCAACACAAGCACAGCAATAATAGCTGAAAGAAAAGCGAGGAGAAGTCATTTCAGAGAGTTATTGATTTTCTTTGAGTTTAGTAATGGTGCGATGGCTGCCGTTGATAACTTGCTTTTCTGCTGAGGTTTAGTCTGTAATTCATGCTGCAGGTTAGAGAGAGAGAGAGAGAGAGAGATGTATAGAAGCGCGAGAGGGAGGAGGGTATATGTAAAGATCTTGATGAAGAGTGATGCAACTGTGTGAACAGTTGCCTTTAATTTGCATCTATATGTGTTCCTTTTGTACCCAAACGGACACATGTCAATTACATTGCAAGGGCCATTCCCCCCGGAGCAACTCGGGGTTAAGTGCCTTGCTCAAGGGGGCAATGGTGGAGGCTTTTTTCTTCTTCAGGCTACTGCATGCTAGCCCAGCTCCTTAGCCACTTTGCTACCCAGTGTCCACTGAATTATTCATGATTAAAAGATGGCCTTCCCACTTAATGCGAAGTCAGTAGTAAATGTTTTTTTTATTAAGACATGCCCCTAACGCTATTCTTGACAAATGTGTTATACTTTGTAATGGCTTGCAATATTAGATTAACTCATGAACTGCTATATTAATGATGAATCAGTAAATTAGGTATGAGGTCTGTAGTGAATGAGGAAGGACACTTAATATAAGATTGGATAAAAGGTGTAGTCTGCTCCACACTGTGGATGACCGGGCACTCTGTTACCTCTTGTGGGTGAACTGATGTTAGGTCCTTTTACTTGTGATGGAAGTGTAGACGTTGGTTGACTTCACCAAATGTTTCGAAGTAGACATTAGAAAGCAGTTGGTTTGGATCGTATTCGGTTCATTTGCTTTCAGTTTAGTCTTCGGTTGGAGTGCCCGCATGTGTTTGGTTTTTTTATGCAAAGTATGCAGGAATTCCAGGAAGGGTGCCTTTCTCCTCCTCTGAATGTTGTGTGTGTCTGTATGCGTCTGTCTGAATGTGTAAATGTTGTGTGTGTCTGTACGCGTCTGTCCTTTGCACGGCTATTTGTTTGCGTTGCTGGTTACTGTTGTAAGTACTTGGCGCGTTGGACTGAAGAACTGAAGAAGGACTCCTTACTGGAAAGCCTTTGGCTTGGCCTCAACTTGGCAGGGGAAGGTGACCAGGAGACTTACTGAGCAGAGTACATCAACCGACACGACACCACAAAAAAAGCCATAATAACCTCACACAAAAAAAATGAAACTCCCGTAAAAAGTGTCTGCCGTTCTTGGAACCGAGCTAGCGTGCGCCGGTTCTCGGGGGACCTGAAGACGGAACGTGTGTGCGCTCCTGAGTTATGTTCCTTTCTCCAGCAGCTCATCAGCCGTCTGCGTGCGCGTGGAGGCCGAGGGGTGTGGGCTGGATGGGATGGCGCTGGCGGGCGGGCGGGCGGGCGTGCGGGCGTGCGACGCATGGTGGTGGAAGACTAAGCCCTCCATTACGGTTCAATCTGCCCTGGCAATTCGACGGGGCCGTGTTTGTGAACCGGCAGCCATTAATCCCAGCCTGCCGCGCTGACACGTCTGAGTTATAATGACGCCAGTCTGAGAGGCGAAGGAGGGAGTCAAGGTGCGCCCGCGCCTCTTCATAAATCTCCGCACTCTCGCTCTCTCTCTCTCTTTGCACTCTTTCTGTGCACTCTATCACTCTCTTTCTCTCTCTCTCTGTCTTTCCCCTGAGTTGGCCACAGCAGATTAGACCATACTACAGTGCACTGCACTACCCCACACCATAAAACTATACTATACTACACTGCACTACCCACACCATAAAACTATACTATACTATACTATACTATACTACACTGCACTACCCACACCATAAAACTATACTATACTATACTATACTATACTATACTGCACTACCCACACCATAAAACTATACTATACCATATATTAGACTACACTCATATTGAGACTCCACCATGCTGTACTCAACCACACTACACTACTTTAGACTGCAGACTCGTCACTAAACTCAAACAGTGTGCTGTTTACATGTTTACACACTACACTACACTGCACTGCACTGCACTACACTACACTGCACTATACTATACTATACTACACTACACTGCAGACTCATCACTAAACTCAGTGTGCTGTTTCGTGCTCCACACTATTATAATAATAATAATAATAATAATAATAATAATAATAATAATATTAATAATAATAATAATAATAATAAGCTTTATTTGTATAGCACCTTTCATACACAGAATGCAGCTCAAAGTGCTTTACATTTAGAGCATGTAACACAATAATGGTCAGTCAGTCATTATCAATCACCTTCACTTTTCTTCATTGCTATGGCCGTTTATGATCCAATCAGCAACATATCAGAAATATAGAAAATAACAGGAATGACACTACACTCTACACCAGTGGTTCTCAACCTTTTTTCAGTGATGTACCCCCTGTGAAATATTTTTTCAGCCAAGTCAGGGCTCTACAGTGCGCCCATTTCACGCGCACATGCGAGTAAAAATTATTGCTTGCAAATGCAAAAAAATATTTAGGCGCACTGGTGTGAATGACTTCTAACCATGTCAATGTTTGTCTACAAAATACCCGCAACATCAAAACATTACTGGTGCAAACCATAGAATCACGTCGCCAATGCAGCATAAAAACTACACCCCCATCAGCGTTAGCAGTTTCGACGTTGTGATTTCGCTAGTAGTAAGCTCCTGTCAAATCCAAGAGCACACAGAACAAGTGGAAAGTTAGACTAGCCAGCCAAGATGCAAAGATTGAAGAAATTAGTTCTTCTATCCACCGAATTCATCGGATATCGGAGGAACAGGATGAGATTCTGAGAATGCAGTGAGAGAAGGAAAGGTAACCTAACATGCCTTTTAGCCCAGTTGATTATTGGCTGCAATATGCAAAATATAGCTGTAGCGAACAGGCACAAAAAGTAGTTTCCGTTATACTCTCATTTTATTCAAAGAACTCTGACAACTTCCAGGCTTCCACGCATGCTTGTTTGTTTACACCGAATACAAGCTGAAGTGCAAAACGAAAGTAGGCCTAACGTTTGCCTACTGCCCCCATCAATGCAGATATTTCAAATAAAAAGTAAAAGTATAAAAAATATATCTATCCTTGATTAGCCTATGTTGAGTTGTGGAAGAGAAAATGGACTGTTTTAGTAGTAGTATTAGGCAGTATGCAGTCAGAAAGGTCACCATGGGCATATTTGGATTAGCTACAGATGGATTCACAAATAAATAAATTAGCCTACATTTGGCAGGATACTTGATATACAGGCTAAATGCAAATATGGCAATGTATTATACTATTTTACATTAACAAAATGTAGGAAAATAGAACAGACTGAAAATAAAGTAGGCACTGATCTTTAAAATCCTATTTCCTGTAGCCTAAATGTTGTCAGTCATTCTTAATATTTGCAAATGGTGCACTGGCATGTTTAAGTGTTAGCTGCAGTTTAATGTTAGATTATGTTTAAGTTAAGTACAGAACTGACTGTGCGCCCAAATTTTTGTCTGTGCTCCTAAATTTTTTAACTTGGGTGTTAAGTGTTCCTGGAAATTTTTTTTAGTGTAGAGCCCTGAAAGTACCCCCTAACCAGCGCAAAGCATTTTTAGTTGAGAAAAAATACTTAAGACAGAGCACTGTGCCATCAGTGTCTAATTTATTAAACTTTGGAACTAATAAACACATACACATAGAACTTATATTTTCCTGAAATATTTATTAAATAATTGGTTTTTAAGTATTTTTGCATGGATTCTACTTTTTAAATATATGTATATTTTAACCCTTAGTACCCTAAGCTGTTTTTAGGGCATTTTCACTACCTTTATTCATAAGGATTTATTCTGGTCACACACACATTATATATTTTTTTTTCGGCAGAGTCTCTGATCTGCCATCATTTCATGTATTAGTACTAGCATTGATTTTATTTTGATTTTTAAAGAATTAAAATATAAAAAGGGTATTATAAAAAAATCTTATATTTTGACATGTATCTCACCACAGCAAGCTCATAGCTCTACATGCATTTCATGTGTGTGTAGACTGTCCTGAATCTGGCAATATCATTGCCACGGTGGAGGGATTCTCTGGGGCTGAGCAATTTACAGACATATGTGGTGTGCGCCTTACAGACATACTTGGTACCAGTGGATAGCCCTGTGTCTCCTCTTTCATCGGATATGCTTACCATATCTATGCGTTCACGGGTTCGCGATAATTCAAACGAGAGTAATGGGTGCGCAGGTGAACGCAGAGACTGTAAATATGATGCAATTTGATTTAATTTCATGATTTTTTTTTTTTCATACTTTAACGTACAGTCAAGTGCGTGGTCTCGTTGGAAAGCTCTGTCACACAATAAAGGCTTCCCGCTGCTATGAACAGTTGCAGAGCAATGTAAGAAAGGGTCTGTTATTTGACGCCCTTTGCGTCAATCGGCTTCTAAGGGTTCAAATCTCACGTACCCCTTGGATTGCCTTCACGTACCCCCATTTGAGAACCACTGCTCTACACTACACTACTTTGGACTGCAGACTCATCACTGCTGTAGTGCACATGTGTGCAGCGTGCTGTGTGCAGCACTTGAGTGTAGTGTGGTGAGTATAGAAAGTGAACTCTTTGAACTGTGCGTGACTCCGTGGCAGAGGGGACTGAGCCAAGGTGTGTCTGCTCCTGCTCGTAAATCAGCCCTGTTCTTCCCCCTTTTCCATTGGGAGACAGAGGAGAGAGACAGCTTTCCATGCACTGGAGAGAGAGAGGGAGCCAGAGAGAGCTTGAGAGAGAGAGAGAGAGAGAGAGAGAGAGTCTTTCTCTTGAGAGGCTGAGGGTGAGAGAGAGACAGAACATCAGTACAGCTGGGTGGAAGGGCTCTGCCCTGCAGCCATACATACTGGACACGCAGAGCTGTGGATGCCAGTTTTCTCTCTTTCTCCTCCTGTGCTTGTCTTTCTTCCTTTCTTTCTTCCTCTCGTCTTTCTCTTGCTCGCTGAGGTGCTTGTGAGGGTCTCGGAGATCTGCTTTACCAGGGTGAAAGAGATTTCTCTCCTCTTTCTTCCTTTCTTTCTGTGGTTCCTCACTCTTTCATTGAGACCCAAGATTGTGTCACCTGAAGGGGAGGAATGAGTATCTCTGTGCTGCTCCGTCCTGCCCTCTCTACCTCTCTTTTCTCATCCCTTCAACTTGTCCCCTGTGCTCTCTCTCTTTCTCCCTCTCCCTCTCTCCCCTACTCTCTCTCTTTCTCTCTCCCCTGCTCTTTCTCTCTCCATTTCCTCTGCTCTCTCTCTTTCTCTCTCCTTCTCCCCATTTCACTTCTGTTTTTTCCTGACATTAGCCAGCCCTCCTCCCTCCCTCCATCTCTCTTTCTCCCTCAGTTTCTCTCTCACTTTCCCTTCATCTCTGTCCTCTCTCTAGTTCTTTCTTTCCCTCTCTCTCTCCTTCTGTCTGTGTCCTTGTGTCTGCTAGTTGTCTGTCAGGTGTGTTCTTTAGCGTGGGGATTGTTTGTCCCTGATACGGACGAGAGAGAGAGAGAGAGAGAGAGAGAGAGAAGAGAGAGAGAGATAACGGCATGTTCACACACTCGCACCTGATAACCTCTCACCCCACTGGCCTACAGGGACATGACGTCGCTCAGCTCTCAGGCTGACAGAGAGAGAGACAGAGAGAGAAAGAGAGACGGAGAGAGAAACAGAGAGAGAAAGAGATATGGAAGGAGAAATAGACAGAGAGAAAGAGAGAGATGGAGAGAGAAACTGATAAAGAGCAAGAGTGAAGGAGTAGTAATGCTCAAAAGAGAGGGATAGAGGAACTGTGAGGAGGTCTGGAGGGGAAAAGATACCAGCGTCTCGAACAGATCGAACAGATGATTACGGCTGTTACTGGCACCATTTCTCACTGATAATGATAGGAAGTCACACTTCCCAATTCCAGGCCACATGCTTATTGAATGAATTAAGGAACTGTATTGCTACACACTCTCAAATGCCTCTCAGGGCTTTTCCGGGTCTAGGCTTCTCTCCGCCTATTGGTGACAACCCTTTAAAGCATGCATTTGTTTGAGGCCCATCCCATTCTCTCTGCTCTCTGGTTTCCCCTCATGCTGAATGACACGCTTCATTCTTGTTCCACGGTTGTGGTGCATTCCGTGTGGACTCTGAAATGGAGTCCTGCGGTGCTATTTGTGAATGGCAGACAGTGGGAGGTGGAGAGAGGGAAAGTGAGGAAGCATCATAAAAGCCGTAATGGGCTCCTCGCAGACGGTCTGGGCTCCGTTTCGGGCGCCTGTAAACGACAACTGGAGCCGTAGAGGCCAGCGCGAGCCCTCTCATTGTTTGTCTGCGGCCGCAATTAGGCGTCGTAACTCAATTGCATTCCAAACATGGTCTCTCTTGTCTTTTTTTTTAGATGAACACTGTCATTTGTTCTGTAATAAAAATGGTTACTGAGCCAAAGTGGAGGAAAAAAGTCTTAACTGCATCTATTTCATGTATTGCAGTCTGACCGTTATATTTTAGAGGAAAAAAAACACTCAGACACTTTTTATGTGATATTACTTATTTAGTTGTTTTCCATTTTTACAACAACAACAAGAAACCTATTGTGTGCCTGATACGCCTCTGTCCATGAGAGGACGGCGTGTTTCACCAGGTTATTGCACGAAGGTCCACACACCGGCCTGGCCTGGCCTATCAGCGGCCCCTGGTTTGCGGCCTCTGAAAGGGGCCGTCTGTAGCCTCAGTGCGTAGCCACCAGCTTCCCATTAGCCCCCTCCAGGCTGGCTTCCACCCACACAGGTGTCCCTGCCGTCCACAGTCCAGCTGCCATCTGTGTCCTTGATGAAATTACAGCCCTGAATTCAATTCTTTTCATTCTAGCGTGTTGTGTTTTATAGAAACATTCCCACGCGCCCTGGAAAACCTTGCATTTTAGAGACTAGCTGACTAGCTGCCCAGTAATGGAGGGCTCCTGGAAATGGATGCAAATGATCAAACACCCTGAAAATAACCTATGCTGTTGTGTCTCAGAACCTGCCGTGTTGAGTACTTGAATTTGCGGGAAAAGAACCTGGAAAGACTTTCGCCACAATCCGTGTATGAGTGTTGTGGGTGGCTCAAGGCCCCTTCAGAGCAATCCTAGATACTGCTCTCAAACTAATGGAATGGTGTGGGAGTGATATCTAATATGCTGACTCAACAGTTTTTAATTTTTTTTTTTGTTTTCATTTGACAATTTCTGCCCATGCATAGACATGGGCAGAAATTCCTCTTCAACAGGCGGACATCTTGAACAGAGCTCTGTTCTGTGGCAAAGAAAGAGAGATGTCGGGATGCCTGTACTGACCTCCCCCACTGACCGCTGTTGCAGTTGGGCTGATAACGCAGCTGTGACCAGTTCCAGTGTGCCTCCCCAGGCAGAGGGAGGGAGGGAGGGAGGGAGGCGAGGCTGCTCTGGAGTGCTGCATCGTAGGGGAGGCTTCATGAGCACACTCCCCAGCCACTTTGGTCCCTGCAGTGACATGCAGTCGTGACTCACTGACTGACGTGAGTGACCACGTCAAAGCACAGGAGCAAAACAATGGAGAAAATAAACAAAACAACAACATTATCAACAACAACAACAACAGCAGCAAGGCCATTTGTCATACAGCTGTCATTATTTTGATGACTAAGTAAGTCGTCAGTAAGTAATAGCAAACCTTAAAAGGATTATTTGTGTGAAATTCCAGGTGGTCATTTTATTTTCCTAGCAGTCAATCCCACACCAAAAGAGTCACTTTTCAAAAAAGTGACACAGGCTGTGTGATGGACATTCTGCTCCTGCTCAGTGCTTGCATTGGGACAACTTCATGACTCAACGAAGTCAACTGTGAGTTCCTGTTGGTACAGCAAAGTGTGAACAGCAACAAGCTCAGGTAGCACACTTCCTTCTGATAAACAGCAACAAGCTCAGGTAGCACACTTCCTTCTGATAAACATCCAAATCAGTACGGGATAGGGCCTGAGACGAGTGTCGACTAAATAAAAAAGTGTGAATCTAAAAGTGTGTGTGTGTGGGTGTTTGTGTGGGTGTGGGTGTTTGTGTGTGTGTGTGTGATCTGAACAGACCAGAACAGAACCCTGTTGGGGGGAATAGAGGATCTTAACTGTCCCTCTCCCTATCTAGGTTTTTCTACTGGGCCACATGAAGGCCAGGCCTCTCAGACAGATCTCTTTGTTGTGGCTTGTTGTAGCGCTTTCTAAAAGGTGAAGTGATGGGGAGAACTAGGAGGGCACAGAGGAACTACAGAAGCATGAGTCTTTTGTGTAGCCTGCCATGGAAGTGGCAACGGTTGGCTAGATCTCTCTTTGTGTGCTATGTGAGGTGCGGTGGGGTGTGTTGTGTTTGTGTGTGTGTGTGTGTGTGTGTGTGCGTGTGCTGTGCGGTGGGGTGTGATGTGTTGTGTTGTGTAAGCGCCGTTGGTTGGCTGCTCTGACCTTTTGCCTGTTGTGTGCCTTTTAACTGCCACTATCTGTGTCTATCTGTGGGCTCTTTGTGTTTGTGTCTGTGTGTGTGGTGGGTCTGTGTCTGTCTGTGTATGTGTGTGTGTGGCTTTGGCTTTGAATTGTCTTCTCATGTTGTTGTGTGACATCTACCTGTAAGTGCCATTGTTTGGGCTAATGCTCTGCGTCTGTATGTGTTTCCCCTTTAGGAGGGGGACTTCCTGGTTCGGACGCACCATGTTGAGTACTGTGACGGGGGGATCCTGGACCCTGATGACATTCTCACTGACCTGGTAGAGGATAGAGACAAGGTGAGTCCAAGTTGTCCATCCCTCTCTGGAGTGTTGGTAATTTCCATTTTTGTCCAATTGTCCAACAGTGTCCAATTTTTTTTTTTTGTTTTTTTTTTTTTTGGTAGTGAAGCACACTCTGTTCTGATTTGCCATCTGGTTGTGCATTTCTAGAAGCTTCCATATCCAGAGGCCTTTTACAAATCAAGTAGTGGACTCTTCTCTGTGTGACCATATGGTTGCAATACCACAGTGTTCCTGTGTTTTTCACAGAGAATGAAAGACGGCCACACAAACTTAGAAACCAGACACGGACACTCCCTCCCTCAGTCACTGCAGTACAGAGTGTGTGCCTGTAGAGTTCACGCAGACTACACGTCCTCGGTGGCCATCTGAAAACAGACCTATCCAACATATGGTTGTTCAGCAGCGTTTGACCCAACATCATACAAGATCTAGCTGACTCTGGGAGAGATGAAGTCCAGCACTGAGAATTCAACCAAAATCCCATCAGCTACAGCATGGCAGACTGTGGCCTACTACCAAACCTGCCACAAACACACATGCTATGCAATTTTCTATACTATACAATACTATACAATACTGTACTATACTGTACTGTACTATACTGTACTATACCATATTATACTAAATTTGTTCCACTCTACTCTACTCTGCTCTGCTATACTTCAGTGTACTATACTATATTTTACTTACATTATTCTATACTATACTACACTCTAGTAAAGTATACTTCCTTAAAGCGCACTGTAAAAGCACTCACTGGTGTGGATCCTCTAAATAAGCAGGGCTGAGCTGAGGTCCTCCTTTTCCACTGAGTGATGAGTGAGCGGCCCACTCCACCAAGCGCCCAGGCTCTGCATCAGCCCTCCGCTCCCTCTCCTCCCATTAACCAGGAAGTGCTGCTCACCCTCGGCCCCCTGGGTAATCTGCTGGTGTCCACTTAAGCGCTGGGATGCCTGGGGGGAGGTATGGACATGCTGGCCAGCAAGACCTAACTCAATAACACAGCGCCATCTCAGCCTCTAATTGAATCAGTGTAGACATCAGGCTTTACCCCCCCTCCATCCCCCCTTCCCCAGGCCCCTGCCACCCAATCATACGCAAAGAGCTTTTGATTTTTACAGACTAATTAATATCTCTGAAGGCTAGGGGTACCACACACACACACACACACACACACACACACACAGACCAGCCATCAGCCTGTCTGTATTAGTGGATTGCTTTCACATTGCCTCATAAGTAATACATGTAAGTGTGTGGGTGTGTGTGAGTGAGAGAGTGCACTTGTTTAGGCCGATGGTGCCACATCCCTGAGAGGGTGATCTAACCCACATACAGTATGAGAGAGTGTAAATCCAGTGTTTCTGATAAACACAGACAATATAACATAACCCACATAAGGGAGTGTAGAGCCAGTGTTCCTATTGGAAGTGCAGCACAGATGGCCAAGAGGTATTCCTGGACACACCATCATCTGGTGGGTGGTTTGTACACCATTGGTTCTTCAGAATAATCCGTCAGAAGTGCAGTGCTGTTTGGGATACATTGAGACACACACACACACACACACACAGAGACACACACACACACACACACACACACACACACAGAGAGAGAGAGAAACACACACACACACTCCCTCTGTCTCAGCCCTCCCCCACTCTCAAAAGACACACACACACACACACACATATATTGGATTTTTTTCTTGGAAAGACTGTGGTGACTCATGGCATGGAAGCACAGACATTTACCCAAAATCCCCCTGGCTGCTGGAGGATTTGGAATGCGCCTCGTTCCCGAGTTGGTGGTGGGGTTGCCGTGGTGACGGCGCTTCCAAATGTCACTGTGTGCCAGTGTGATTGTTTCCTGTTGATCCAGGAATCTCTCTCTCTTCTCACTGCTCTCTTTACAGTCTCTCTCTTTCTCTCTCTACTCTTCCTTGTATCCGCTTTAGCCATCTCTCATGCGGCTCCTCTTATCCCTCTCTTTTACTGTTGCTCTCTCCATCCCTCTCTCTCTTTCTCTCTCCCTCCTTCTTTCTCTTAAATGTCACTCTGTTTATCAGAGAGCCAAGCCTCCATGTGCAATAGCTTTAGAGCTCCTCCTCTCCTCCTTCCCTCCTCCCCCTCTCCTCTCCTTTTCTCTACAGTCTCTTCCCTTTTTCCAGTACACCAAAGCGCACGGGCACAAATCTCTTCATGCCATTTAGGCACGCTAGAGTGTTCAACGCCCTGTTGAGAGATCCTATTGGCTTGATTATGAAGCCTTGATATCCAGATGCGTTCCCTGAAAGACATGCAGTTGTGAGCTTATTAAACAAAAGCCAGAGATTCTGTGGGGAATGTTTACATGCGTGCATGTTTGCTGTTTCCCGGGCGACCACTCACTCTTAGTAGCAGCATTCCACACAGTAAGCGCATTCTGCTGTGACCCCTGTGTCATGCCCGCGCCGTGACATCTGGACACACACACAGTCTCCCCTGGTAAAAACAGGAATGTGGTGCCACCTCATGCTTGGTGAACAAATCTGCCCACACACACACGAGGGAGGGAGGGAGGAGAGAGAGAGAGAGAGAGAAAAAAAATAAGGGCTCACAGGGACACCTTCATACAGGACTGGGGAATCAGTCTGAGTGAATCAGTGCAGGGCTGTGTTCTCCATTAACATACCTCTGCACCACCGCACCAGGAACCCACATACCAAAGGCCAGCAGACCGTATACACATTTACACACTGCCCCAGTCCTCGGTGACACCCACTCCCCTGTCCACCTGTTCCCTATGGAGCGTTACAAAAGCACATCGGGTCTCCATTGAGGTCAGCACACACATCAAATGCATTTATCGCAGATCTTGGTGTTCGATCCCCAAGGCAAGAATAGCAGTCAGATTTCTAATCTGGTTTTAAAAGAACGAAATGGTCTTTCTCACTTAAGATTTCTGCTGTTAAATGGTCAATTCAGGTCAGTGCGGTCCAGTTCAGCTAAGGGAGGCCGCTAAAGGGACAGAATAGAGGAAGAGAGAGAGGGGGGAGAGAGGGAGAGGGAGAGAGGGGAGAAAGAGGGAGGAGGAGAGGGAGAGGAGAGAAGGGAGGAGAGGGAGAGGAGAGAGAGAGGGGCATCTTAGTGGGGCCCACTGTCCAGATAAGAACAGAGCTCCCAGTAAGGGCCCAAAAACAAGGAAGGAGCTGCAGTATTCATCACAGTCTGTGGCAAATAACACTGTGTGTGTTGTGGCAAAGAACACAGTTGTGTGTGTTGTGTCTAGGAATGTGTTGGAAAGTGTATGTGTGTGTGCATGGGTTCTAAAGGACTGACCTTTTGAGGACTTTGTCTCTGGTGTGTGTGTGTGTGTGTGTGTGTGTGCATGGGTTCTAAAGGACTGACCTTTTGAGGACTTTGTCTCTGGTGTGTGTGTGTGTGTGTGTGCATGGGTTCTAAAGGACTAACCTTTTGAGGACTTTGTCTCTGGTGTGAGTGTGTGCAAGTGGTCTGCCTCTGGTGTGTGTGTGTGTGTGTGTGTGTGTGTGTCTCTGGTGTGTGTGTGTGTGTGTCTCTGGTGTGTGTGTGTGTGTGTGTGTCTCTGGTGTGTGTGTGTGTGCCTCTGGTGTGTGTGTGTGTGTCTGGTGTGTGTGTGTGTGTGTGTGTGCGTGTGTGTGTCTCTGGTGTGTGTGTGTGTGTGTGTGTCTGGTGTGTGTGTGCAAGTGGTCTGCCTCGTGTGTGTGTGTCTGGTGTGTGTCTGGTGTGTGTCTGGTGTGTGTCTGGTGTGTGTCTGGTGTGTGTCTGGTGTGTGTCTGGTGTGTGTCTGGTGTGTGTTTGGTGTGTGTCTGGTGTGTGTCTCTGGTGTGTGTCTCTGGTGTGTGTGTGTGTCTCTGGTGTGTGTGTGTGTGTCTCTGGTGTGTGTGTGTGTGTGTGTGCAAGTGGTCTGCCTCTGCAGTGTCTGGCCCTGGGTAGGTGCTGGTCTGCCCTCTATCGCCCTCTTCAGGTGGGTTTGGAGAAAATGCTTTTGCTGCCTCAGCAGTCTGTCAAAATTCAACAACACTAGCCTGAGAGAGCTTGTGTACCCTGGCCACAACACACACACCACACACACACACACACACACTCCCATGCATGGTCATCATACAAATTCGAAGTTTCTCTGTTATGGATGGCGTTCCTTGGTCATTCCCCGTATTTGCAATATTTCATTTCTGCTGGTATTTAAGAAACAGCCCAAAAAACCGAGAGCTAAAGGTTAGCAGGTAATGGAGGCAGAGGGTGTGTGTGTGTGTGTGTGTGTGTGTGTGTGTGTGTGTGTGTGTGTGTGTGTGTGTGTGTGTGTGTGTGTTGTGTGTGTGTGTGTGTGTGTGTGTGTGTGTGTGTTGATGTTTGTGTGCGGAAGGTTAATTAAAACACACGCCAATTCATCACTGTACAAGCTGGCGGCCAGCAGCACTGGAATCAATCACGCACTCCCCACATCACCGTACTGCTAATGCCTGCAGAAGAAAACACACACACACACACGCACACACATAAACGTGCATGCTCGCTCACTTACTCTCTCTTTCTCTCTCTCTCTCTCTCTCTCACACACACACGCACACACATGCACACTCACTCAGTAAGTACTTTTTCTTTCTTTATCTCTTAATTTCCTCTTGAACTGCCATGGCCTCCTCATGTTCTGCTCTTAGTGTTTGTTTGTTTGTTTGGGAGGAAGTGCGGTAGCGGAGATGGAGCTCACTTCCTGTTGTTTCTGTCCGCCCTAACAGGATAATCAGGTTCAGTTATAATTCTGCCCAGTCCAACTCTACTCTATTCACATGACTGTTGAGTCGGACATAAACACCCACACTGCTGCCATTCAGACCAGCTGCTGGGCCACTGCAACACACTCTCTCTCTCTCTCTCTCTCTCTCTCTCTCTCTCTCTCTCTCTCTCTCTCTCTCTCTTTCTCTTTCTCTCTCCTTCTCTCTGTCTGTCTCTCCTCTCTCTCCTCTCTCTCTCTCTGTCTGTCTCTGTCTCTTTCTCTCTGTTTGTGTATTTGTTTGTGTGTTGGTGTCCGTACACATACAGTGATGGCCAAAAGTGTTGGCACCCATGCTAAAGTTGACTGAAAAGAGGAATATAAAATCGTCTTTTGGAAATTGATCTTAATGCCTTAAGTGAAAAATGAGGAAATATCTAACCTTTAAGGACACCAATTTTCTTAGTGAATGAATAATGTATCATAAATAAATAAATGTTCTTCCTTAAAATACAGGGCTCATAAGTATTCCCACCCCTAAGTTAAATTCCTATAGAGACAGGCAGATTTTTATTTTTAAAGGCCAGTTATTTCATGGATCCAGAATACTGTGCATCCTGATAAAGTTACCTT
>NC_063191.1:9052003-9067003 GCF_017589495.1 Alosa alosa
CACACACACACACACACACACACACAAAAAAACACTCTCACAGACACACAGAGCCCCGGCTGACAGAATCATGACCCTGTTGGTGGCGCGGGGCGAGTGTGTGGTCCTTCTCTGGCGTTTAATTTACGAGGCCTCCTCGGAACTTTCCGGATGAGTATCGACTGGTCTCGCCGGCCCGCCTCCTCATGTTGTTGTTATCGTTCTCGGGCTTTAATTTATCACCAGGTCGGGTGGAACGGACCCGAGCCATTTGGGGGAAGAGGAGGTGTGTGTGTGTGTGTCTTTGTGTACATACAGTATGTGTGTGTGTATGTATAGCAAAGTATATTATAGGAGGCTATAGTATAGGAGGCTAAAGGAATACCCCCCCGAGCTGAACCCTGATGATTGAGTCACTATGAGGCTGTCACGGCCCAACAATCCAGAGAATGGAGCCACACACACACACACACACACACAGAGAGAGAGAGAGAGAGAGAGAGAGAGAGAGAGAGAGAGAGAGAGAGAGAGAGAGAGAGAGAGAGGACGGAGGTTGAAGCATGTAGATGAAAAGAGTGATAGAAAGAATGAATTGAAAAAGAGAGATTGATAGGAGAAAGGGAAGGAGAGAATAAAGAGGGTGAGAGGTGATGAAAAGCACAAGTGAAAGAAGAGAATAGGATGGAGAGACTGGAGAGAGAAAGGGGCTGGGAGTGAAACCGAGGAAGGGAGAGGATGGGAGACTGATGGCCTGCACTTTATGAGACTGACCCGCTCTACATCGCCTGCACTTTATGGCCGAGACCGACCCGCTCTACATCGCCTGCACTTTATGATGAGACTGACCGCTCTACATGCGCCTGCACTTTATGACGAGACTGATGACCGCTCTACATGCGCCTGCACTTTATGACGAGACTGACCGCTCTACATGCGCCTGCACTTTATGACGAGACTGACCGCTCTACATGCGCCTGCACTTTATGACGAGACTGACCGCTCTACATGCGCCTGCACTTTATGACGAGACTGATGACCGCTCTACATGCGCCTGCACTTTATAGCCGAGACTGACCCGCTCTACATGCGCCTGCACTTTATGACGAGACTGATGACCGCTCTACATGTGCCTGCACTTTATGACGAGACTGACCGCTCTACATGTGTCTGCGCTTTATGACGAGACTGAACTGACCTCACCTGAATACCTGAACTTGAACAGGTTCAACTAGGATAACTTTGTCATCAGATCTAGTTTCCTGTTTCCTGTTTGTGTTCTTCTATCATCTGTTGTATCTAATGTCTTCCTCTCACATCAGATGAGCATTCAGTGGCTGTAGGCAGGTAGACTTCTCCCGCACCTTCTCCGGTCCAGATGAGGCGTTCTGTGGTGCCATCCCCAACCCACATGCCCATAGCCATATGTACTGATCACATACTGTAGCTGACAGTGATGGGGTGATTAGCTTGTTGATATCCGTTGACCTATTCATATATCCAGATGGATAACTTCCTTCACCGAGGGTGGCATATTGACTGTTAATTTAGCTTTTAGAAGACACTAGAGGTCAGCAATGGTCATTTGATTGATGACGCAGGCACTTTTCAGACACAGTGATATAGGGGTGTAATGGTACACAGAAGTCACGGTTCGGTTCATACCTCGGTTCGGACATCACGGTTCGGTACGAGTTCGGTACAATGGAGGGAAAAGCAAAACAAAATGCAGAAAGCATTTTTTTTTTTTTGTACATGTCTCAGGCTGTACCACCTAGTGTCATACAGTCTCTTCCCTGAGCTATCTGCAACAGCCTGAAGTGTGTAAGATGTAGGCTAAACAGTACAATAAGTACCCAGACTCCATCTGTAACTTGTAAACAAAATAAGACAATCACCTATAAAACTGAAAATAGGCCTACCGCATCTCTTATTTCTGAAAGTGCAAATTACATAGAAAAATGATTTTTAAAAATCCACTTAAGCAAGACCTTCAACATCTGTGTTTAGTTGTGTATGGAAGGGTCTACAATTTGCCTCAATATTTTTTTCATTGTGTGTAAAGTAATAATCTAGCCTACTAACTGTGAAAATATCACACTATTTTGCCTTTTTTTAAAAAACGAAATTGCTCCTTTTATTTCATAAACAGACTACAACTAGAAGTCACGTGACTGCCCTTTGACGTTAACTCACCGTAGCATGGTTTGTTTATTAGCCTGGTTAGCGTTGTCACTTTATTTTACTGTCTATGGACTTAACACTACCAGCTCCTCATGTGAGAAGTTACAAGTTACCCCAACATAAAGGTAATCACCACGCGATTTACATAGCTTTCTGTCATTACGAAATCATTTAATTTAAGCCATAGGTTTTGGCCCTATTTGTATGTGTTTTTTCCCCTCGTTTCAGTGATTGGTAGCCTATATCATCTGGGTGATGGCTTCGAATATGTGTAGCATTTTTTTCACTCACATACCCAACAACTGCTGAACAACGCCGACACACAGTTTCATCTTATCCACCACTCTTTCGCCTGTACTAACGTTACTGTAACTGAAGTTCTCAAACTTGCGATATTAAAGAGACCAGCGGATCCTCTAACTCTTGTGGGTCTAACCTTAGTGCTGCTAATGACTGGCCGGACTCGACCGGCGACCTGACAAAAAAAAAAACATAGAAGCCAGAGCTTCAGAGCTAAGGGGAGGCTACAGATTAGCGTTAGGTGTAGCTAAAGAACTCCCGTAACTCTCGCTACTTAACAGTATGCGCATGACATTTAATTAATCTGCACACAAGTTTTATGTATTTTTATACTGTGTATTCTCCGTGTAAATTCATGCACCGAACCGTGACGCCCGTACCGTTTCGGTTCAATACGAATACATGAACCGTTACACCCCTACAGTTATACCAACATCATCCATATGGTTGTGATCCAGAGGCCTCAGGTGTTCATTGTAGATTTGTTTCTGACAATCTCTCTCTCTCTCTCTCCCTCTCTTTCTCTTCCTTTCTCTCCCTCTCTCCCTCTCTCCCTCTCTCTCCACCCACCCCTCCCCTCCATAGTTTCTGCTATTGTCTCTGTTCTGTCTGTGTGTGTTGGCATGTTGTGTCCTGCTGTTCTGTCTGTGTGTGTTGGCATGTTGTGTCCTGCTGACAGGCCTCATACTTGCACAGGAGAGCTAAGTGGCTCTGGCAGCAGGCACCATAATGAGACATGCTATTCTGCTTGCTTGTATGAACAGCAATACAAGCAGTTCTGTGTGTGTGTGTGTGTGTGTGTGTGTGGGGAGGGTTGTATATATGTGTGTGTTATGTGTAGGAGGAGATGTAAAGCCGGTGGATTAGTTTGTTGTCTGGCAGCTCATGCTCTTGTTTGTAGACACACACACACACACACACACACACACACACACACACTCTTGAAGGACAGTTGGGTCTGGTGGAGCTGGACTGTATTCAGCTCTCCATGGGGCCCTCAGTAAGCAACAGCACGGCCTGGCATCAGAAGCCTACTGCTGTGCGTGTGTGTGTGTGTGTGTGTGTGTGTGTGTGTGTGTGTGTGTGTGTGTATACTTGTGTCTGTGTGCGCACGCGTGTTTGCTATTGCCAGAGGTCCAGATGCAAGAGCTAACTCCCAGGCTTTTCTCCAAGGCCACCCCTCCCTACACACACACACACACACACACACACACACACACACACACACACACTGTCTTCTCTGTCCAAATCACTTTTTGATTCATAACATGACTGATGTCTCTGCGGTGAAATATTAAAGCGACGCCGTAAGTTATCAGTCAAGAGAAAGCAGCTCATTTGCTTGTAAGACTACGGTGCTTGCATACTGATGACAGCATAGCGATTGGGACAGAGATTTCTAGATTCCCAGCATCGATAATAGACATTTAATGCACAGAAAAGGGAGTCTACTTGATCTCTAGAGAGAGATATGCTCTATGTGACTGTAAGTCTCATTGATTGGTTGATATTCATCGAAAAATCCCCATAGTTTTCATGGATTCGCTCACACACTTAAAAAGACATTAAACAAAAGTCTTCTGTGCCATTAAAATGAAAGATTTTTGTTCTCTCACACTAGTAAAACCACTATCGCTGGGTGTCTTATTAAAACTGGACGCTCACCACAGTTTCTCTGAATGGCCTGTCATGTGTGCCAAATCGTGCATTCTGGAGACAGCCTCCGTCGCCTTAAGGGCAAAGAAGGACGAGCCTAATGAAGTCTCACTTCCTGAAAGGACCCGCTAAAGTCGCTTAGCTAATGCTGCACTGCTCAGATGCTCGTGCTGTCTCTCATGTTGTCTGCTGGAAAATAGCGCTAATTAAGGCATTAGCAACATAATTTCACTGAAGTGTGTGTGTGTGTGTGCGCACCACCTCGTCTTATGTGCATGCAGGCCAATTACAGAGCACTGCAGCCATCAAGCAAGACTGACGGACCCAATTTGTAAATAATTGCATGGTGGATATTTTCGCAGCTGTGTTAGAAATATTCATTCCCCCCCCTCCCGGGTCAATCTCCGACCCTTCCCAAAAGCTTACTCGCTTATCACCATCCTTCCTGTTAAGTATACACCATCAATAATGCATTGGCTGTGTTAATTAGTGTTAATGTAAATGAGCCTGTTAAGGGAGGGAAATGCTCTTTCCCTCAGTAGGGCCTGGGTGGAGGAAGGTGATGATATGCTAGCTAGTGCATATGTCCCTTGTAGCAACTGGGTGGCGCGTCTGATTTATGGCCAGAGGGCTTGACTGCTATGAAGTGAGCTTACTAGCGTATCCTGCTAACTAAAGCAACAAGTCACTTTTGAAACTGTAGTGTTTTTCTAGAGATCTGCGCTGTACTGCTATGGAGCGAGGTTACTGGCTTACTCAGATAGCATAATGTGATGTCTTGATCTTAAAAGAACACATCACTTTTGAAACGATAGAATGTGTTTTGATTCAGTGACCTAGAGATCTGAAGTTACTCCTGAAGTCACCTCAGTAAGCCAGTAGCAACACAGCCGTCTAGGTATGGCTAACCTTAAAGGAACTGATCTCAAAAGACCCCGGCACTTTTGTAAAAGTAGAAACTATCTATTTTGTAGGTCAGAGGTTACTCCTGAAGTTGCCTGGATGATATCAGTAACCTCGCACCGTAACAACCTCAGGTCTGGCTCATAGCCGATTCAGTCCAGGTCTGTTTCTGGAGTCGATGCTTTCACTTGCTAAGGGAGTTGGGCCCGAGTTTCAGTTTGGTGTCAGACGGAACATTTCTCTTTTTTTTTTTTTGTCGTTGACTTTTTCTTGTCCTTTGTGCGGATGAGAATGATAATGTGTGTCTGTGTTTTAATGTGTGGGAATTTCGCTATTTTAAAAGCGCTGTTGTCTGTCAGACAGGGCTGCAAGGCCTCATCTCCGCTGAGAGACAGAGAGGCCTGGTGTTTGATCCCCGCAGTTTAAAAAAGGCACTTTGAACTCCCCCGAGAAATTAATTCTGAGGTTCTCTCTCTCTCTCTCTCTCTCTCTCTCTCCCCTTTCTTTCACTGCCACAGTTGGAAAACACACTTTGATGAATGAGTAATGATGGAGGGAGATGTGGAGCAGGCGACAAATAGACGTGTCTAGAAGACGATGACATTGACACAGAGCCGGTGTCAAATTTGGTGTGTTGGTGGGAGGGGAGGAGGGTAGAAAGGAAAGTGCTCTTGACATAACCCGATAAAAAGAAGAAAATCCATTGACTTTCGGAGAATTATATCACAATGGATGAATCTCTATGCAAAAGGAACCGATTAATACCAGGATTGTTTTGCACTGTCATGCTGATACAATCTGATGTCATAACAGTCCGACATCTGAACAAAACGTTCCTGTCTGACACCCAGTGCAGTCTGTGGGGAGAATAGGAAGGCGTTCCCAGAACTCATCTCACACATCAAGGTGTTTGTGAATACCGCCAGAGCCTCCCTGAATTTTGAATCAGACAGACACACACATACACACACATATGCATACAGACATAGCTGTGCACAAACACAGACACAAACACAAACACACACACACACTACTGCAATTGAGACAGAACCCAATAGCTGTGTTCTCTTAAGTCTGTATAATGAGCTGTTGCAATATAAAAGAATATTGATGCCTGAAATGTACACATTTATTCCCCGGAGACAAGTAATGCTATTTTCTGAGAGGCTATTAATTCTGTATTTCGGGACCTCTGTGGTAAATCTGATGATAAATGCGTTTTACGTTTCAACTTACCCATTGGTGTGAATGTATGTAATGTCCGAGTGTGGATGGATATGACTCTCCGTGTCAGGGGCTCGTCATACTCTTACCTGTGAGCCTCCCCCTCCCTTTCAGTGCAAATAAGAACACTGATCAGTCCAATCAGAGTCCTGATGAGTTAACGAGCTGAACGAGCTTAACGAGCCGCGCGCCCCAGCAAAAACTGATGTGGCACAGCAGGCGGATGTGGCCACACACACACACACACACACACACACACACACACACACACACACACACACCCCTACACACCCCTCCCAATCACACCCCTCTGTGTTGATGCTGAAGATGTGAGTGGTGGGGCTGGGAGATGCTGCTCAGTGCCTTCTGATTACAGACATGTGACTCAGCTAGAGTCGGGTCTCCTGTGTTCAGGGTTTAGGAGCTCCGGAGATTAAAGCCATGAGTTTGCAAAACTTCTCATTTCTCTAATTAAGCTTATTAAGGTGTGGGCTTATCCTTGTGGTGGCTGCCGTGCTTCTCTCTCCCTCTCCCTCTCTCTCCCTCTATCCCTCCCTCCCTCCCTCTCTCTCTATCCCCTCTCTCTCTCTCCCTCTATCCCTCCCTCCCTCTCTCTCTCTCTATCCCCCTCTCTCTCTCTCCCTCTATCCCTCCCTCCCTCCCTCCCTCCCTCTCTCTCTATCCCCCTCTCTCTCTCTCTATCCCTCCCTCCCTCCCTCTCTCTTTCTCTCTCTCTCTATCTTGAGGGAGCACCTGAACTCTCATCACAACCTCCCGACTCCTAAAGCCCACTTCAGAGTTATTTGGAGGAGAATGAGTGCGGTGGGAGAGGAGGAGGAGGAAGAGGAAGAGGAAGAGGAAAAAGTGCAGACTCTCTGCAGAGCTCCTCTCTGTTCAGCTTTGATGTGGGGGGCTGTTAGAATAATTTGGATCATTTTGGTCCATTTGGGAAATAAGTTTTACTGGAGTTCCCCACCTTCATCTCAGTCTTCCCCTACCACTCTATCCCCCACTTTCTCTCTCTTTCTCTCTCTTTCTCTCTCTTTCTCTCTCTTTCTCTCTCTCTCTGTGTATCTGTCGGTCTCTCTCTCTATTTCAATGTCAGTACCCCCGCTGAGCAACATGATGGAGGGAGGCAGAGAGGGAGGAGGAGGAGGAGGAGGCAGAGAAGGAGGAGGAGGAGGAGGAGGCAGAGAGGGAGGAGGAGGAGGAAATGACAGAGAGATGGAGGAGGAATAAGGAGTGAAGGCGTGAGCAAAGAGGGGAAGAGGAATAAGGGTGTGAGGGAGGTAGAGGGAGGGAGGGAAGGAGGATAGAAGGGATAGAGGGAGGGATAGAGGGAGGGATGGATAAGGTGGGATAGAGGGAGGGATGGATAGAGGGAGGGATGGATAAGGTGGGATAGAGGGATATAGGGAGGGAGGGATAAGGTGGGATAGAGGGAGGGAGGGATAGAGGGAGGGATAGAGGGAGGGATAGAGGGAGGGAGGAAGAGTCAGGTGTTGGTGCAGGCCTGCCCCTCTACTAGTGTGGAGCTGCTGCTGCTGTGTGCCCCTCCACTCTGTCAAGAACACACACACACACAGGACTTATGCCTGCAGAGGTCATGTGTTGGACTTATGCCTGCAGAGGTCATGTGTTGGACTTATGCCTGCAGAGGTCATGTGTTGTACTTATGCCTGCAGAGGTCATGTGTTGGACTTATGCCTGCAGAGGTCATGTGTTGTACTTATGCCTGCAGAGGTCATGTGTTGGACTTATGCCTGCAGAGGTCATGTGTTGGACTTATGCCTGCAGAGGTCATGTGTTGTACTTATGCCTGCAGAGGTCATGTGTTGTACTTATGCCTGCAGAGGTCATGTGTTGTACTTATGCCTGCAGAGGTCATGTGTTGTACTTATGCCTGCAGAGGTCATGTGTTGTACTTATGCCTGCAGAGGTCATGTGTTGTACTTATGCCTGCAGAGGTCATGTGTTGGACTTATGCCTGCAGGGTCATGTGTTGTACTTATGCCTGCAGAGGTCATGTGTTGTACTTATGCCTGCAGAGGTCATGTGTTGGACTTATGCCTGCAGGGTCATGTGTTGTACTTATGCCTGCAGAGGTCATGTGTTGGACTTATGCCTGCAGAGGTCATGTGTTGGACTTATGCCTGCAGAGGTCATGTGTTGGACTTATGCCTGCAGAGGTCATGTGTTGGACTTATGCCTGCAGAGGTCATGTGTTGTACTTATGCCTGCAGAGGTCATGTGTTGGACTTATGCCTGCAGGGTCATGTGTTGGACTTATGCCTGCAGAGGTCATGTGTTGGACTTATGCCTGCAGAGGTCATGTGTTGTACTTATGCCTGCAGAGGTCATGTGTTGTACTTATGCCTGCAGAGGTCATGTGTTGTACTTATGCCTGCAGAGGTCATGTGTTGGACTTATGCCTGCAGAGGTCATGTGTTGTACTTATGCCTGCAGAGGTCATGTGTTGGACTTATGCCTGCAGGGTCATGTGTTGTACTTATGCCTGCAGAGGTCATGTGTTGGACTTATGCCTGCAGAGGTCATGTGTTGGACTTATGCCTGCAGAGGTCATGTTGGACTTATGCCTGCAGAGGTCATGTGTGTGTTGTTGGACTTATGCCTGCAGAGGTCATGTGTTGTTGGACATGTGTTGGACTTATGCCTGCAGAGGTCATGTGGTTGTAGGTCTTGTGTTTATGCCTGCAGAGGTCATGTGTTGGACTTATGCCTGCAGAGGTCATGTGTTGTACTTATGCCTGCAGAGGTCATGTGTTGGACTTATGCCTGCAGAGGTCATGTGTTGTACTTATGCCTGCAGAGGTCATGTGTTGGACTTATTTAGTTTTCTTTTGCTCTCTGTTTCTATCATTCTTTCCTTCCTTTCATTTTGCTTTCTATATATTTCTATATGTTCTCTTTCTTTGTCTTTCTTTCTTTTTCACTCTCTCTCTCCCCCTCTCTCCCCAGTCCTATATGAAGGTGTCCCTGTGAGCCCTTATTTCTCTCTCTCTCTCTCTCTCTCTCTCTCTCCCCTCTCTCTCCCCAGTCCTGTATGAAGTGGTCCCTGCGGCCCTTGTGAAGGGTAGACGAGCCATAAAGGGACCTATATGTTCCCCGTCACTTGCTCATATGTTCCCATTATGGGCTTGGAGATTAATTGCGGCGCTGTTATCGGCCGACACAATGAAGCCGGCGGGGGGGCCGCCTCCCCCTGACCTGGGGTCAGTGTTCCGCTGCGTTTCCCCGGCAATGACCAGGGTTCTAAATCACCCCCCTCATTAAATGCTAATGGGAGGAGATGTAAGCCTTCAGACGTTAGGCACGCATGGGGGGAGAGACGTCAGAGACACACACACACACAGGACACACATAACCTCCCGGCCCTCAAATACTATGAATTACATTTCACTGTCTTTCAGGGTCCCACACACACACACACACACACACACACACACACACACACACACACTCACACACATTTTCTTTCTTTCTCTCATGTAGTCTCTTAGTCTAACTTTCATTCTCCGTAATCTGTCTTTCTCTCCCTCCCTCTCTCTATCTCACACACACACACACACACACACACACACACACACAGCCACACACACAGCCACACACACACACACACACAGCCACACACACACACAGCCACACACACAGCCACACACACAGCCACACACACACACACACACACACACACACACACACACACAGCCACATACAGCCTACCCCAGCTCATCAAGGCGTAGGCCATAAATTGTGATGTTAGCAGAGTGATTTGATTGGCCCATCTCGAGTGGTTGCTGCGGATGTGTCCATCCATCTAAATGTGGCTGCATGGTTTGAGGCGATGAGTCCTAATTGTTGTGGGTGGAGGATGCCTCTATGAGGAAGTGTTTTCCTCAGACGCCTCCATTACCCTGATTACCTCCATACGCACCATCTGGGGGCAGTGACAATAAAGCATACACAAAATTGCATTAAATGGTGCTTTTGATTCACCGCCATGAATTTTACTGAGATGTTTGTGTGTGTCTCTGTGTGTGTCTCTCTCTCTCTCTCTCTCTGTGTGCATGTGTGCGTGTGCATGGACGGACACACTTTTTAAACTACCTTGTCCAGAAGCAGAGAAGGGAGGACACACACACACACACACACACACAGATGCACAAGAGCTGAGCCACAGTGATGCCGAGGCGACCAATTAAAATGTGTGCCCAGATCTGATGTTACACAGCCACTTACACATGAGCTGGAGCCACTCTGCCATCTGCTAGAGACAGGCATCTGTTACCCACGGCAACAGCTAGAGCTCCCTTGAACCCGTGCCAGGGACTAACTATGCGCCCGCACTAAGACTAAGAGTGTGTGTGTGTGTGTGTGTGTGTGTGTGTGTGTGTGTGTGTCTCTCTCTCGTGAAAACTTACTCCTGTATTATGTGCCATGGGGGAATGTAGGTATTTTTTTGCAGTTGTACAGTACAACGTGTGGCCCTGTTTAAAGTGTATGATGCTGAAAGCTTAATTGGCGTACGCAGTGGAAGCCTTGGGGGAATTGGGCCACTGAGACCGTATTTGTGGCGTGTTGCTGCTGTTAAGCAAGTGTCCTTGTTTTAATGATAATCTGACATCTTGTGGTAAAGTAATGGATATGAGGCTTTGACTGGCTTGTTATTGCTAAGCAGTCAGTGCTGCTGTGTGTAATTTTGACATTATGCCCATGCACTCCTTGGCTGTTGATTAGGATGTGTTTTAACCTCATGACGGGCAATAAATCCACACATGCTTCTCCATAATGACCGAAACCATCTATGAGTTGCACATCATCCTTAAGTGATGTGTGTGTGTGTGTGTGTGAGAGAGAGAGATAGGAGTGGCCTGTGTAGAGGATCGTGGGGGTTAATTGGGAGACACTATCAAACGTTAAAGGTAGACTCCGCACACTCCACTGCGCTCAATTAAAGAGCGAAACCGCACCTGAGACTATCTTCCGCCTTCATCACATCACGTCTTAGTCCACTTAAATCCTCCCTGTCTCACCCCCACTCCTCCACCCTCCCCCCACTCCTGTCTCCACCCCCCTCCCCACTCCTCCACCCTCCCCCACTCCCCCCACTCCCCCGCCCCCCCCCCCCCCCTCCCCCCCCCTCATCCCCCCTCACCCCCAGAGCAGGGCTGCTAACATTATTGTTATTGTTTTGCCGCCTCCCGCTTGC
The DNA here is from genome assembly GCF_017589495.1 of Alosa alosa. Lineage (NCBI taxonomy): Eukaryota > Metazoa > Chordata > Actinopteri > Clupeiformes > Clupeidae > Alosa > Alosa alosa. The sequence goes on from NC_063191.1 coordinate 9,063,474, forward strand.
GCCGTCATGCTAATTAATTGTCTTAATGAATAGTTTCTCCTGATTAGACAAGCCCCCGTCAGAATTGCCAGGATAAATTATCCTCATTGTCTGGCCGAGCTGGCTATATTTTTCCTGACAGCCGTTACTTTCGCTCCGCACTTCAAAAAAGCAGGAAACGACTGGTGGGGAATTAAATATCTGTCTCAGTTCCGTCTCAGTTCTGTGACTTTTTTTTTTCGAGGGTTGAGCGCGTTTCTTTTTATGGTGTGGTCACCCATTAAAAACGGCTGGCTGCCAGTCAGAGGGCTCTCATGGGCGTACCTGCAGCATGGTGGTATCGCGGTAACCCCCCTGCGCCTCTGGCAGTCCGTCATGTAATTGTGAAATATCCAGACGATGGCGAGGAAGGAGCTCTTTGAGGGGGTGGTGTTTAAAGGAGGCAATTAAGGAGAGAGATTGTGATGAGAACGGCGGGTTGACGCGAGTCTTCGCTCAGCTCAGACGGCTCCTTTCTTCTCTCCTTGTCCCACTAAGAGGAAAAGCGGCAGATTTACATACATTGACATGATAATTTGTCCTTCTCCTTCTTCTTCTTCTTCTTCCTCCTGTCCCCCGGTGGGGGTTTATTTTGGGGGTGGGGTGGGTGGGGTGGGGCGGGGCGGGCGGGCGGGGATCCCTTAACCCCATCCGGCAGGACTTGTGGTGATAACGAGGGATTTTCTAATTGCATAACCTCGGATTGATGGCCTTCTTGAGGGGGGAGGGGGGCTATCCTATCCCATCCCATCCCATCCCATAATTCCAGTCATTCTCCTTGAGGAGGACATGATTGCTGACGGGGTGCTGGGGGTGGAGTGGGGGAGGTAGGTGGAGAGGGGTGGAGGTGATGTGATGTGATAAAGTGGGTGATGAATAGAGAGTGATGGTGATGTGGTTTCATACTGAGGGGGTGTGTGAGTGAGAGATGGAGAACATTAAAGAACAAGACCTTCACAGCATGTGTTAGAGAACATTAAAGAACAAGATCTTCACAGCATGTGTTAGAGAACATTAAAGAACAAGATCTTCACAGCATGTGTTAGAGAACATTAAAGAACAAGATCTTCACAGCATGTGTTAGAGAACATTAAAGAACAAGATCTTCACAGCATGTGTTAGAGAACATTAAAGAACAAGATCTTCACAGCATGTGTTAGAGAACATTAAAGAACAAGACCTTCATAGCGTGTGTTTGACATGCTATGCACATCACACTGAACCACATCCTGATCTTTTACATCAGATTATCTTTGCTATATACAAAATCATGTTTGCTTAAATATGCTTATTTTTCCAGATTCACAAATACTCTTCTTCTTCTTCATCTTCTTCATCTTCATCTTCATCTTCTTCTTCTTCTTCAAGGCGTCAGGGTTGGTATCACTTCTTCTGATAAGTCAAAAGCCATATGGGTCATTGATTAGGGCAGCTTGGATGTCTCCTGACTCTGCCACTGTTACTGTATGATTATATTCCGATGTGCATTGTGCTTTGTGTGTGTGTCCCTCTCCTGTATACAGCCAAATTAAACTCTGCATCTTGAATGTACTTCTCTGTGACTGAATCTTGTGTCTCACATTGGTATGCAATATTTTTACCAGCAGTTAGTGGATGTGTTTTTTATCTGTGTTTTGTTTGAGCTGGGATCAAAAGAGTATATATACTTAATACCAGGCTGTCTGTGAGGCTTCACCTCACCCTGCTGTAGGCTGAGGTGAACCAGCTTCAGGAGGAAAGAGGCTGCAGCACAACGGCAGGGCCAGGGCCAGCCAGCGTCACGTGTTTACTTTGGGAAAGCCAAGCTCTGTGTCTTTTGGAAAGCCAGGCTTTGTCTGCAGAGAATAGTGCACTTTTGCCAGCCCCTCACACTTTCATTCTGCTTTCTCGTGGCTAGTGTACTCTCTCTATTTCTCTTTCTTTCCTTCTTTCTCCCTCCCTCTCTCCCTCTATCTTTCCCTCCTCCTCCACCCCCGCCACTGCAGAGGTGAACAGCTGGTTCAGGTGCGGGGAGGTAGCTGGGAGTTGGGATCACCATGGTGATGGCGAGCTTTGTGGGGATTGGAAGTGGAGAAGTGATGGCAGGCTGGGTCGGCAGGGTCCTGGGCTAATGAGTGTGGACAAGACAGATCGTAATTACTCCGTCTCTTCGTGTCTGTCGTTTTTCTTAATCACTCCTGGCAGCCACAGTGTCCTATCAGTTTTTTATTTATTTCTCTGCAGTTGTACTCTGTTTACTGTGGAGAGACCAGACGGTGACATTCTCAGGAATGAGTGTCACCACACACACACACACACACACACACACACACACACACACACACACACACACACACACACACACACATACACACACACACACACACACACACACACACATACATACATACAAACACTCCACTCACACACACACACACACACACACACACACACACACACACACACACACACACATTCACATCTGCATCTGCCAACTCCTCACTCATACAGTCTATAGTGAAGCCCACCAGGGAACCAGAGGGGGAGAGAGAGAGAAAGGGGTTGAGAGTGTGAATGGAGGAAGAGAGGAGAGAGGGAACAAGGGAATCAGAGGAGAGAGGAGAGAAAGATAGATAGAAAGAAGGGTTGAGAGTGTGAATGGAGGAAGAGAGGAGAGAGGGAACAAGGGAATCAGAGGGAGAGGGAGTGGGAGATAATGAAGTTGAAATAATGGAGGAAAAAGAGGACAAGAGAAAGAAAAGAAAGAGAGAAAAGGGGTTCTGAGTGTGATGGAAAAAAAATAGAGGTTAGAGGGGGGATATAAATGACTCGGGTGAGTTGGAGAGAGATTTTGTGTGTGTGTGTGTGTGTGTGTGTGTGTAGTGAGTAAGACGGTGAAGGTGAGGTTAGGGGGAAAGTGGCCTTGTTGCCCTCCCCTCTGGGCAAGACAGAGAAGAAGTCCAAATAAGGGCAGGTCCTAATAGCACTGCGTCTCCTCTGGGGGGCCAGGCCGATATTACAGCTCTGAATAATACATTGGGAGTACATGGGTAATATGAATGAAAAGGATATTGAAATAGATTTGGCCATTAAAGGCTGTTTCTAGGCAACGCTGTCCCAGGAAAGAAGAACAGTAGAGAGGAAGAGATTGATCTGTACATTTGAATGCACTCTTCCCTCAGAGAACCTCCACAAGTTCCTCTCCTGACAGTTACTGGAGTGCAGACCTCTTTCAACTCAGAATAGAATAACATAGAATAGAACAGATTAGAATATATTTCAATAGAATATATGAAATATAGCATCTCTGTCATTATAATGCATTCTATTCTATTATATCCTATTCTACTCTACACAATGATGTATGGTGGAGAGATAGATTGATGGGTGGATGTGGGGTTAAAAGATTGAGAGATGTAACATCGAAACATTAGAGAGAGAGGTAGCCATTGCCATAGTTGAATTTCCCCTGGGGATCAATAAAGGATCTATCGATCGCCGATGATGTGTAATTCTTACCTGTGCTGAGTTAG
>NC_063191.1:9072003-9079503 GCF_017589495.1 Alosa alosa
GAGCGTGTACTCGATTAAAAATCAGGTACCGGCTGAACGGGAGTACTTGTCTCTCCTGTCCTGTTCATCTGCGTTGCGTAAAGAAAGCCTTGTCTTTAAGTTCCACCACTGCCGTGTTCCGTTAGAGATGCAGCACAGAAACAGAAAGGACCCACCCCCCTTTTCTCTCGATAATGAGAAATTGGTGTTGTTTATTCGTCTGGTGCCCACTCGCCGTGTACCTGGCGCTCCGGCCGCGTGCTTGTGAGCGACTGCCAGAGATCATCTTCTCTCCCCCTCGAGAGAGCGAAGACGTCGGAGGCTCTCCAGAGACGAAGAGAAGAGACGAGACGGCCTCATCTGGAAGGCTAAGCAGAAACAATCCTGCCTGGGGAACAAACGCAAACACAAACGATAAACAACAAACAGTCGTCTCTCTCTCCGTGCTGAACGCCAGGCTCTCTCTGTGTGCATACGAGAGTGAATCAGCACGGCCAATCATCAGTCATTTGTGGGAAACGCAGGAGTGGGAGAGCGAAGGGGTTTGTGTATTCCTGCGGATGAGTGATGCCAGGCAATAACACCAGCCAGACCTAGCCACTGTCTCAGTGTTTGACTCTGTGTCATCATGGGGACCTCTCACTTTACACATCTTGCATATAAATGAAAGATGATATTCCAGGGCAGAGACTATTGAGGCGTCATGACAACGCTGCTACGACTACTACTGTACATTCAGAATATGCCGATAAACATGGAAGCGGGTATATTCACTTAGCTAAATGAACATTGTGACCTTAATCGGAATATAGACCTTAACCAGAATGGACCTTAATCTGAATATGTTGTGCATGTAAACATAGCCAACGTGACTGTACCTACCTGGCAGCATAAATATTCTCTGATCACATAACCTCAGTGGTGTTAGTCACGTTTACATCCCCTAAAGAACAAGAACTCCGATGGTGAGGTAGGCCGGGGAAAAGAGGAAACACAACAACTTAAATCTTAAATATGCTGCTTAACACGACTTCACTGATGTTGAGGTCACGTTCAGCTAGATATGAAACGGGAGGTAAGAATGAATCCGGGAAAGCAAACAAACCAATAACTCTTCAATATGCAAGCCAGCAGTCTATCGGACATTCTGATGTATTGGCTACGTTTGCCCAGCCAGCAAAAAGAGCCTGACTAATAAAGGCCAAAGATCCTGTGCGGGTCTGTAGCTTGTGCGGCAGGTCAGAGGAAGCTCTGTGTGTGTGTATCAGCTGACACGTGGGTCTCCTGCCTCTTGTTGAGAGTGCTGGCTGAGTTGACACCTCTGCACAATGCGGACGCTGTCTCCAAGCTAAAGGCCGTCTCTTAGCGTAATCACCCTCCTCCGACGCTGAGAGAGAGAGAGAGAGAGAGAGAGAGAGAGAGAGAGAGAGAGAGAGAGAGAGAGAGAGAGAGAGAGAGAGAGAGAGAGAGAGAGAGAGAGAGAGAGAGAGAGAGAGAGAGAGAGAGAGAGAGAGAGAGAGAGAGAGAGAGAGAGAGAGAGAGAGAGAGAGAGAGAGAGAGAGAGAGAGAGAGAGAGAAAAATATCAAGAAAATAGCCCAGGGGTGGTCGGCAGAGACACTTCAATTATTCCCGGGCTAATCAGACATCTTTAGAGGAGAGGGGACTCTAATCACACGGTGCAGGGTTTCAGTTTTCGATTTTTGCCTTTTGCCGTTTCTTTTCTTTTTTTCTGATTTTTTTTGTTCTCAGCAGGCACTTATCTCGGACGGCCCCTGAAAGGACCCCATTCAGACAGAATGGGTCCTACAGGTGAGCGTTCAGGGGTCCAGCTGGGCTGTAATCACTCCTTTTATTATTAACCCCCCTAAACACACAGCTGTGCTCACAGCACACACCCACACCACACACACCACACCACACACACAGACACACACACACACACACACAGACACAGCTGAGACAGAGAAAGATAGATGGTGTAGATGGAGGCTTGGAGGTGGAAAAGAGAGAAACATGGAAATGTTTGCAGTGTGTTTCCCATGTGGCCGCTGGTGTGGTGATGAATGTGCGCAGGTTTCATTTGTGTAAGGTGTGAGTAATAAGATGTGTCAGAGCACCCCCACCTTCCTTCTTGCCACACACACACACACACACACACACATAAAGAGAAGGTGCCGGGCAGGGCTGTGGGTGGGTGATTTATGAGTAGTTTACCCCTGTCCTTTATGACTCGTTATAAATAATAATAACGTTGGTAATGTGCGCCGGCTTACAGCTCAGCTCCATTTTGCCTGTTTGGCCTCTCTCCGCGTGCCCCGCCCCACTCTACCCTGCCATGCCTGACGAGCCAGGCGCGGATCTGGGCCATCAGTCAGCCACGTCCGGCCCAGCCTCGGCCTCTTTTCCTGGGGAGGCACTCTGCGGTGAGAGATGGGGTGTTGAGATGGAGGGGGCAGGCATTTCTCAGCCTCGAGAGCTTCCGCCGGAGCTGTTCTCGGTTCCGCAAGACAAATGGAACGCAGAGCTCTAGAATTACAATGGGCTGTAATGTTCTATTTGGTGTTCTGCGGAAAGATTCATATCTAATATTCCAACAGTCACTCTTTGATGGATCGCGGTGTATTCCTAAGCTAGCTGAATAGAGGACTAGCTCTGTTATGCACACACCCCGCGTGCTGGAGAAACAGTGCCGAGAATTACTGTCAGCATGAGACGCTATTGAATAGATCAGACGTTTATATGGGAGGAGAGGACTCTGTGGGGAGTTTGGGTTTAGGTGGTAGGATACATGGTAGGTGTGTACCTTACTGACATGGGGGTGCTCTTAGTGGCCATAGGCACCACTGTGGTCTGGACCTACTGTGTCTGCCTTGGCCCATAGCAGACAGTATTTGCTGACAATGAGCTGTGTGTGTGTGTGTGTGTGTGTGTGTGTGTGTGTGTGTTTCTGTTGCACACAGTGGGGCTTCCATATACCGAAAGACTGAGAAAGGGATTATGAACAGAGAACGGAAAAGAAAGATAGAAAGGAAATAATAACAGAAAGACAGCACACACGCCACGCACACACGCGCCACACACACACACACACACACGCCACGCACACGCACACACGCCACGCACACACGCCACGCACGCACACCACGCACACACACACACACACACACACGCCACGCACGCACACACACACACACACACGCCACGCACGCACACGCCACGCACACACACGCACACACACGCACACACACGCACACACACGCACACACACGCACACACGCCACGCACGCCACGCACACACGCCACACACACACACACACACACACACACACGCCACGCACACACACACTACAGCCTGCACCCTGCCCTCAGACTTTATCGACTGCCTCGTCTCAGATCGATGACATCACTGCGGAGGCCTGGTCATCGTTCAACTTCCCAGTCCCTCCTTGGCTCAGGAAGTGTTTACTACTCCTCCACACACACACACACACGCCCACTACAGTGCCGGATAGATTTGTTAGTAATCAATAAAGACTTTGTGGACCTGTGCCGTAAAGCTAAGTGCTAGTACATGCTAGAGTAAGTGACGTGATTAGTAAAAATGTCCCATTAAAGAGCAGCAGCCGCAGTTCACGTGCCAGATCGGCGCACGTCTCTCAACCCCACACAGTTGATGTAAGACGGGGCTTTACACCAGAAGCCATACACATACATACATACATACATACATACATACATACATACATACATACATACATACATACATACATACATACATACATACATACATACATACATACATACATACATACATACATACATACATACATACATACATACATACATACATACATACATACATACATACATACATACATACATACATACATACATACATACATACATACATACATACATACATACATACATACATACATACATACATACATACATACATACATACATACATTCCATCCATCAATCCAATCAAATCAAATCAAATCCCGATCGAAGATGGACAAATCCATCATGTACGCACAAACAAAAGCCCCCAGGCTTCATATGCGGCTGTGACTGGGACAGCAGCAGACTGCGGCATCTGTGCTGCAGATTACCCTGACAGCCATGCTGTCTCAACAGTCCAAACACACCACTGTGTCTGTGTGTGTGTGTGTGTGCAGGGAGCTATTAGACGCATACTTCAGCACAGCGGTGGAGGAACTGTGTGTTAGGAGCTGTTTGCTTAAAGTGTGTGTGTCTGCATATAATGTTTGCCTAAATGTGTGTACTTTGTTAGGTGAGTAGGTGCTGGTGTGTAATAGGCAATAGATGAGGCACAGGTAGATTAGATTAGTTTGTGCTCTTTGGAGAACAACCCCACTGTGTGTCCCTGCACACCAGCATGTGGAGGTGTGGTCTTTGGTGTGTGTGTGTGTGTGTGTGTGTGTGTGTTTAGGTATTGCTTATCATATGTATCACCATTCCCTCACTCTCACATCTCTCTCCCTCTATCCATGGGTGTTTTTTTTCTTCTCTTTCTCCTGGCTTCACCTAAACACACTCACAAGAGCAATCACATTCACAAGGCACCACACAATCACGCATAGAGTGGGAGAAAGACAGAGATTGCAGAGATGTTTTTCTTTTCCCCACAGTATTCCCGTCTGTCTGGCTGGTTGGAATTGTGAAGACCCATTCTGTGTGTGATTGAGTTTGGAGAAGCTTGGAAGCCCATTCAAAGAAAGACAAGGATGTAATGACTGTGAATGTTCTTTGTTGTGCTATGTGTGTGTGTGTGTGTGTGTGTGTGTGTCACATATTACCAGGTTGTGATGTGTTGTTCGGAAGGTCACATATTGTCCTACAACATACAACAACATTGTTCTGCTCTCTGTGTATTTGTATGTGTGTTCAGAATGTGGACAGCAACCACATCCCCACTCTAACAGAGTTCTATCCAGATAGCAGCATGGCTATCCCATTGTAACACCTCACTTTGCTAACACTTGGAGACCTGTGTGTGTGAGTGGCTGTGTGTGTGACTGTGAGTGGGAGTATGTGCTCAAGCATGTGATCAGTCTTTTTGTGTGAGTGTGTGTGTGTCTCTTATCATGTGTCATTTTGCAGCCTAGCCTATTCAATTAATAGCTGCACACTCTCACTTACTCTGGGCATTTCAACATGGCAAGTGTATCTTGCACACTTAATGCCTAAAGGACTACTCTGCTAGTCCTTGTGGGTGTGAAAGTGTGGTGCTTTGTTAGGCTGAGCTGCAAGAGACTGAGAAGTCAGGGAGGCACTGAACTGCAGTTCACCTTAGTGAGAGCTAGGTGGAGCTGTCAATCTATGCTCACTCAAGCGCAGTCAGAGAGAAAGTGTGTGTTTGCGTGTGCGTGTGTGTTTGTGAGAGAGTGTGCGCCTGTGTGCATGGTTGTGAAAAACAAGACACTCCGTGTGTGTGTGGTGTAAGATTGAGAGCCTCAGAACTACCAGAGAAAGGGTTATAGCTGACTGACCACTTGTGCAAAGGAGAAAGGAGAGAGAGAGAGAGAGAGAGAGAGAGAGAGATACAGGGAGAGAGAGATACAGGGAGAGAGAGATACAGGGAGAGAGAGAGAGAGATACAGGGAGAGAGAGAGAGAGACAGGGAGAGAGAGAGAGAGATACAGGGAGAGAGAGAGAGAGATACAGGGAGAGAGAGAGAGAGAGAAAGATGGAGAGATACAGGGAGAAAGAGAAGTAAATGTCAGATGTCCAAGGATTTGAACTGAGCAGAAACTGGAAGCTATTGAGAGGGGGACGCCACACACACACACACACACACACACACACACACACACACACACACACACACACACACACACACACACACACACACACACACACACACGTTGTGCTCTTGTCCGGCTCTTCTGAGTCATCCCCACTCTCCGATTCCTGCGGATCTTTCTGTTTAAGCCCCATACTGACTTGGCCCAGATGTAGCGGGCGATCCACTGGATCACAACCCCCACGGCCTGATGTTAGCGGGCGATCCACTGGATCACAACCCCACGGCCTGATGTTAGCGGGCGATCCGCTGGATCACAACTCCACGGCCTGATGTCCCTGAGGCCTTGTCCAGTAGCATGCAGCTGGTCATATAAGTGACCCAGCCTTGGGCAGCGGTGGGACTAAGGGCTAGGTTGCAGTACGTAGGGGTGGGACTAAGGGCTTGGGTGCAGTACAGAGGTGGGACTAAGGGCTTGGGTGCAGTACATAGGAGTGGGACTAAGGGCTTGGGTGCAGTACGTAGGAGCTCACTACAGAGAGGAATCATCGCAGGGTAGAGCTGTCCTTAAATGAGTAAGGACCGTACTGGCCTGTGAAAGTATCCCTGAATGTGTGTGTGTCTGGAATTATATACATTGTAGATGTCTAGTTGTGTATGTAAGTACAGTATGTTTGAGTCTGTTTCTGTATACATGTACAGTATGTGCATGTGTGTGTACCCTTCATTGAACTGAGAGGTTGTTCCTAGTAAGGTTTGCATCCACGTATATGCCTCGAATAGCTCCTCTGAACCGCGCCTCTGCACTGCTAATTTGACCGCCGTTGATATTCCTGCTGGTTAAATCCAGATTGGGCCGGGCATGCCTGATGACGGCTCTGATGTTGTTGTTGACTTGTTTATTGTTGTTTTTGGCTGGTATAAATAAAGCCATAACATTGTGATTTGCGGCCTCGCTTTGTATGGTAATCAACCGCAGTGTTATTTCAGCACAGGCAGGGATGAGGAGAGAGAGAGAGAGAGAGAGAGAGAGAGAGAAAGCAGCAAGTTATTTGTTGTTCCCTCAGCTTTTATGGCAAAATAATTCTCTCACTCTCTCCACAAACAACTGAGAGCGGGCGCACACACACACACACACACACACACACACACACACACACACACACACACACACACACACACACACACACACACTCTCAAAATACAATCAAAGTTGGAACTGCAAGCTCACACTGGTATTTCTGTATAAGCGTGGCATATAGGTGTGTGTGTGTGTGTGATAGATGAGGCTGTGTTTAGAGGACACCTTCAGATCCTCTCTGATTGTAATCTCTCCCTCAGCACTCTCTCCTGAGGAAGTTACAAATACATCCCCACTGCCTACGCACGCACGCACGCTCACAGACCTGCTGCCTGGTTCCTATCAGATAACAAGAGAACAGGTGTGTGTGCATGCATGTGAGCACTGTGCTGGACATTTTCATAGAATTTGACTAAAAGCCCTTCAAATTTAATACACATTTCTGACCAGTGAGTGCCTGAGTGTGATGGCTGTGATCTTGGTGTTGGGATCGGTGTCTGTCTGCACTACCAGGTGGGCCATAGGAACCTCTGGCTTCTCTGACCGACAGGTTTCTCTGACCGACAGGCTTCTCTGACCGACAGGCTTCTCTGACCGACCGGTGATTCATGTGAGGTGAACCAGTGGCCGGTCCTCATGAGTCTGTGTTCCAACCAAGAGCCGCTATTC
>NC_063191.1:9087003-9107003 GCF_017589495.1 Alosa alosa
CAATCATTTCCCCATGTAAGGACTGCTAGCAAAACCTGTTTCACCTGGTTATATTTTGTGAGTATATGAATTGCTTGTGACGTTATATGAGTGGATTGTGGTTGATCCCATGATTGAAAGCCACTGATTAAGCAATAGGTTTCCTTTTACATGTCGGAGTTTTCCCTTGGGGGTATTTGGTTAATATATTCAACCCATAGCCTATCAAAATACATTTTCAATAATATTGAATATAGCACAAAACCTTCCCAATACTATTGACGTGCAGGCCATAGATCTTAATAATACTGTAATTGTGGAGCATGGTGAGCTGTCATATACAGTAAATCATCCTTTTTAAACAAAGCTTTATGGCATTCTCAGACGGGAGCCGTCTGATGTGGTTTACAAGTCAGTATGTATTTAATATGTCTGTAGGTTGATTGCTCTTAAAGTTACTGCTACAGCAGTCCCTATGGTGTTCAGGGGACAGGAAGTCTAAGCCGGATGTGCAGCATGTGTTTATTAGGTGCATTCACAAATCAAGCAGCTTAACTGGCATCTCCGGACATGTCCCTTTCTCTGGAGGATGTATTGATTAGGTGGTATCAGTAGATGAGGTCTAGATGAAATATAGCTCCACTAAACAGAGGTTAAGATATAGTCTAGTCGTATACTGCCTAATCAATTGGCCCAATTTGTGCTGCAGACTTTTCCAGCAGAACATGATCATGTGTTCCTTTACTATAAACTGTATTGGCCCCTGATCCTCAGTGCTGCTGATACAGTATGCTTCCCTGTCAAATAGTATGTGGGTGGTTTGTATGTTTTCACATTACATTACATTTGGCTGATGTATTTTTAACCAAAGCGACTAACATCATGGTAACAATTAAGTTTTAAAGCAATTCTCTCAACAATTTAGTACAGTAAGAATAAGTGCATCAGTGAGTGCTGTTTTTAAACAGTTGAGTGTCAGTTCAAGACGGCTGGTAAGTGCTAGGATCAGCAAGACTTGTTGTAAGTGGTGCTATGAGAGGAGATGTTCTCTAAAGAGCTAGGTCTTCAGGAGTTTTTTGAAAATGGAGAGGGATGTCCCTGCCCTTGTAGGAACTAGCAGTGTGTTCCACCAACGAGGAACAACAGATGAGAAAAGTTTGGATTGGCCTGAGTGTACTGGTGGTAGAGCAAGACGTCGTTCGTCTGAGGAGCGCAGCGGTCTATTGAATTTGATGTGGGCTGCCATTTTTTTTGTTTTTAAGGCTGTGGTCACACCGAACTTCTTTTACTGATGACTGAAAAAAATGTTTCTTTCTAAACTTTGTCTCTCTATAGGGGCCAACATGGCAAGTATGTCAGCTGTGCTCCTGGAAATGCGTACTTCCGTCATGTAATAATTGATTTCTGTGTCTGTGTCTTCTGCAGTTGATCGCTGTCTATGAGGAGCAGGAAGCCCAGCAGAGAGGAGCTGTGAGTCCAGCAGGCGTTGCCGGGGGCAACGAGCCAGGTCGGCCCAGCCCAGAACCCTACGACTCTGAACTCTCCATCTTCCAGCCAATCAGAGGTGGCGAGATCGAAGTCAACTCCTCCGCCCTCAAATCCAGTACGTAACTAACTTCTTTTTTCTCAGAGACACAGACACAGACACAGACACCTGGTCAGATTAGAACATGTGTCCCCAAGGTCTCTAGGCCGATAGGCAGAGTAACTTTAATTGCTGTGTTGTCCGTTTCGACAAACATGGCTAACAATCTCACCTTTTTAAAAACTGCCTGCTATGCTACTTGATGTAAATGTAGCGTAAAATAAGAGTTTGTTAGGACGAATAATATCAACTGCTGCAGAATCCCCATGGCTCCTACTCCGAGTACCACTCATATTCCTACTGCGGTTGCTGCGATGCCTGTATGCTAATGCGCTACATACTCCTGCTTAATTAATTACCACAATCAATAGTGGTGCAAACAGAAGACTGAGTGATCTCTAAGGCATCCAAGGTTTTCTATCAGCTCCTAATAGAACAGTAGGGAAGCCGGCCGGAGACAGGGCTTCAGTGGGCCCTCCGCCGCCTCCTGCCTCAGTCTCCGGGGGATTCATCCGCTCACTTGACTTTGGGCCGCCTGATGAGACTGATGGAGGCTCGGTGATCTGAGGAGAATTGAAAACAATCTCAGGCCGCTGTCTTAATAGAGCTCTGGGGTCCGTGGAAGGAGCCGTGAGCGAGCTCGTGGCTGTGTGGTGCGGCGCGGCGCGCTGTGGTGCGCTACGGGTGCGGCCAACTCGTCTTTTGTTTAAAAGTTAATGGTGGATAAAATGAAGCCTCGTGCTCAGCTGATTGCCGGGATAATGAAGGCTCGCTAATGGGGATGGAGAAAAAAAACCCCTTTGTGTGTCGTTGGACGTTAATGTGCTAACTCGTCAGCGCTGAATCCAAGAGCACATCAACGCGGTGGAGTCATCAACGGAGAGCGCGGAGACACATGTCTTATTCACTTTTTATATTTCTGTTTAGAAATGTATGAAGTGCAGTTGTATGTCACTTCTGCTCGTGGAAAACACATTGACTTTTAATTTGTAGATGTTGAAGGCTCCACAAGTGTCTGGTGAGGACGTAAATGCAGGACTGGATTCCTGAGTGGCTGCCCGACTGCGTAACGAATCTAAGCAAAGGTTCCATTGCACATTCAGACTTGCATGCATTTCTTAAATAGTACGACAACATTTCAGCAATTTAACTCCTAATGAAGGTATGAAATGCGCGACAACACGTTTGTCTGAGGTTGTACAAGTGTAATTTGGTAAACCTCTGCAGAGCAAAATCTTGCGTGCACATACCATCACTGATCTTTTTCGTTTTGAAGACATCATTGTAAGAATTTGATATTGAATTTGAAACTTAAAAACGCCAGGACCTTGAGACCCTAAAGGGATTTTTCAGCTCTATGGAAATGCAAGCCCCCCTACAGACTCATAAATCAGTAAGCGTGTCTATGCGTGAGACTCGTGTGTCGGTGAGTGAGTGTGTACCCTCGCCGTGTGCGTGTGTCTACGTGCTGGACTCGTGTGTCGGTGAGTAAGTGTGTACCCTCGCTGTCTGCGTGTGTCCAATTCTCTTCTTTTTGGCGTCCAGCGCTCGGGTGACATCATTTTTCCGTTTCACTGACAGCGGCGCGTCTTCGGACATGTGTCTCTCGTTTACCCCCCGTCTGAGAGAGCGCGGCCCCCTGTCACTGACGAGCAGGATGGAGGAAACGTGTGTGTGTGTGTGTGTGTGTGTGTGTGTTTGGATAGCCTATGTGAGGTGGACCTTACATACACACGCTTTAGATACTCCCAGTGGAGACTGAACATGAGTCCAGATCATTAAGGTTGTGTGTGAGCCAGAGAATGACGAAAGGTGTGTGTGTGTGTGTGTAAAAGCAGGTCAACCATAGAAAGACGGAAACTGTGTATGTATTATATATGAGTTGGTGTGTTGGCATGAGAAAGTGGAAAGTTATGGGCACAACCCCATCAAGGTTACACCATTGATCATGTGTGTGTGTATATTTGTGTGTGTGCGTGGGTCTGTAATTGTATAGCTGCTGGATGTGTGTTTCTGCAGTGTAGTGCAGTTCTGTCTGTGTAAGGGTTTATGTATACTTACCGTATGTCCACAGAGTTCTATCTTTGTGCTGAACATGGGATTGGAGATGCGATCTTTGAGATTCTACACGTGTAGATTGTTTCTCTATGTGTGTTCTTCAAGTGTGTGTGCCTGTGTAACTGTGGCAAGATGTATGTCCTAGTGTGTGTGTGTGTGTGTGTGTGTGTGTGTGTGTGTGTGTGTGTGTGTGTGTGTGTGTGTGTGTGTGTGTGTGTGTGTGTGTGTGTGTGTCCTTCACTGTAAGTCTCTCTCGTCATCTGTCAGGCTTTGCTGTAACTGGACTCTAAGCCTGTAATTGCAGTGGCAGCTTGGAAACATGTTCCTAGCGTGAGGTCTGGCATGACGCAGGACGGTGCCACATTCCAACGTGGAGATCAGGTTTCTCTCTGGCCATCAAAGTGGACGACGAGGAGGAGGAAGGGGAGGGGGTTTGCTGCCGGAGTGGTGTTTTAGCTTGTCATTCTTTTGCCTTTCGCCTCGGATGTAAACATGCTGTCTGTCATGATGTCCCGCCCTCCCTGCCCGTCTCCCTCACGCACAGGACCAGTTTGGGTGAGAGGAGCAATGGAGAGAGTGAAAGAGAGATGGAATGAACATGGAAAAGAGAAGAAAGTGGGGAAAACAGGAGGGGGGAAAATGGTGTGTGGAGAAAAAGAGGGAGAGTATACAGTATCTATAAAAGTCTTCAGCCCCATGCCCCAAAAGTTGACTAAGAAGAGGGATACAAAAATGAGGAAAAATCCAACCTTTAAGGACACCAATTTTCTTTGTGAATGAATAATGTATCATAAATAAATACATGTTCTTCATTAAAATACAGGGTGCATAAGTATTCATACCCCTATGTTGAATTCCCATAGAGGCAGGCAGATTTTATTTTAAAGGCCTGTTATTTCATGGATCCAGGGTACTATACATCCTGATAAAGTTCCCTTGGCCTTTGGAATTAAAATAACCGCACATCATCACATGGCTTGCCCTTAAGGGAGAGTATGGCCTTGACTAAGGGCCTGATAGAACACTGGAGAGGTGATATCAGCGCTGGGGAAACAACAATAACAACAACAACTTCTGCAGCTTGTTTGTTTTCAACTGTGCTGGGTACCTCATCTCCCCGCTCCTATGGTCATCTCCCACACAGACCCTTCCATAGAAGCCCAATGGTAATCAACACCCTGCCCCTCCCTAACCCCCTCCTTTTCCCTCGTTACTCATAAGTGGATTACCTCAGGGAGTTCCGAGTGGGTTGATACCGAAACCTCCAACCATCCATGAATAAATGGAAAGGACAGAGTCTTTTCAAACCTAATAACACCTCTCCACCTCCTTCTTCTCCACCTCTCCATATATCCACCCAACCTTCCCTCCCTCTCTCTCTCTCTCTCTCTCCCTCTCTCTCTCCCTCCCTCTCCCTCTCCCTCTCCCTCTCCCTCTCCCTCTCTCCCTCTCCCTCTCCCTCTCTCTCTCTCTCTCCCTCTCCCTCTCCCTCTCCCTCTCTCCTCCCCTCCCTTGTTTTCCTCTTTAATTTAGTTATTTGATGACCTGTGAATGGCCTGGATTGACACCAGTGCTGTAATGCTATTTTAGGCGGAACTGATTTGTTTTATTGCCTCAATTAGTTCACCAAAGCGTAGCAACCCAGTACAGAGAGAGAGAGGGAGAGGGAGAGAGAGAGTTAAATAGAGAGGCAAAACAATTAGAAATCAATGGAGACTTTCCTTAGGTTATGTTGAGTGTGAAATGGACATGGTAGGGTTCACTGGCGAGTTTTATTGGATGTTTAACTCGGTTAGATGTTTGATTGTGTCTGTAGACAGGCTAGGAGATGTAGGTTTAAATGCAAGTTTTTTTGTTTTTTTATGAAGCGTGACATCGCTATCTGACCATGTTTTCCAGAATGTGTGTGTGTGGGGAGATGGGATATGTTTGTACACAGCAGTTCAGCTCAACTGCAAGCCCTGTTTGAGTTTGAAAACTTGAGTAGAGTTTTATTATTTTGTCCTCCCATAAATGTTTCCGTTTGTATGCTGTATTTAGATAAGAAGAGACTAGCAGTGATGTAGTGACAAGAGACTATGGGATGATGATGACATTTATGACTTTTAGCGATTATAGGCTATTTATTGTTGGCGACACAAAATGTCTTCTGACAAAGTTAAGCTTATCTTAACATTTCAGGAGTGAATCGCAATGTCTGAATGCAGTTTTAAAGGAGAATTCCGGCAATTTTTCACATAGATTTCTGTTTGTCGAGGTCACCGAGTACTTTCGGTACGAATTAAAACAAAACAAAATCAGAGCTAGCTAGGTCGTGTTGCCTGCAGCCAACAGCTAGAGAAGTCAGGCAGCTACAAGGCTACACTCTAGGGCATCTTTAACATCTTTAACAACAGTACTCGTGACCTCAAGAAACAGAAAACTATTTGAAAAATCGTCTGAATTTCTCTTTGAATGTCATGCTCACTCAAGAGACTGACCGTCGGTTCCAGTCCTGGCTCTGTCACAGGGGCCGTGCTCACAGGGGCTTGGAGCGAGCCAATCAGCAGACGGCCCTAGGAGCACCGGAGGCAGGGCTCTGTCTTATTGGTTCAATCGTTGAGCTCAGTCACCCACCACTTACCATCATCCAGGACAGTACTTTTGTGTGTTTACTCATGGGGCCGTAAAGATAGATCAGGAAATGAGTGGGAGAGAACGAGGAGGTGGGGAGGAGGGTGGACAGAGGACTTCTGGCTGGTCAGTTGATGATATTTACGGAGAAGTTGGCATGCATTTGCTAGTTTGTAGATCATTCACTGGCTGTTGCCGTTGATGGCTGTCTTGTAAAATGTGATTGGCTTGCAGAAGTCTGACTTTTGGGATGAGAGACATTGGTCTTGTAGAGAGGTTATAAAGTTTTTCCAGTCTTGCGTTTGACAATGAGCTCAACTGGATCTGGAGATTGTCTTTAGGCAGCCTTCAGCACACACACACGCACACCTAGCTTGGGTGTTGAAAGAACACACACACACACACACACACACACACACACACACACTTCTGTCTTTCCATGTGCTGGAGACTGCTCTTGAACTCCTGCTCCTTTACGTCATATCACCTTGAGACCACCCAAAAGATTGACACACACACACACACACACACACACACACACACACACACACACACACACACACACACACACACACCTGATTGATTTAGCAGATCCCCCTGTGTGCATTGCTATCAGGAGTTAGCATTAGTTTTATAAGACGTGTGCAGACGCCACTGGTGGCTGGTGACCCTGAGCAGGAAGTGCAGGCCTGGGTGGGGATTAAATGGAAATAGTTATTCCTCCATTGCTCTCTCCCTTCCCTCTTTTCCCTGTCTCTTACTCCCTTCCCTCTTTTCCCTGTCTCTTACTCCCTTCCCTCTTTTCCCTGTCTCTTACTCCCTTCCCTCTTTTCCCTGTCTCTTACTCTCTTCCCTCTTTTCCCTGTCTCTTACTCCCTTCCCCCTTCCCTCTTTTCCCTGTCTTTCCCTGTCTCTCCCTTCCCTCTTTTCCTTTTCCTGTCTCTTACTCCCTTCCCCTCCTGTCTCTTTTCCCCCTGTCTCTTCCCTCTTTTCCTGTCCCTGTCTTCTTCCCCCTGTCTCCCTCCCTTCCCTCTTTCCCTGTCTCTTACTCCCTTCCCTCTTTTCCCTGTCTCTTACTCCCTTCCCTCTTTTCCCGTTCTCGCAGCGTGTGATCATTGCAGTGTATAGATCCTGCAAACTGCAGATAGTGATTTAGTGCTTGTATTCAACCCTGCTGCCAAAAGTGTGTGTGTGTGTGTGTGTGTAGAGAGAGTGAGTGATGGGGACTGTAGACACACCCTCACCATATGCCAGGATGCTCCATCGATTGGCAGTAATGAGACAGACTCACCTTTCCGGAGCCTTCTCTGACCCAGGGAGTGGACTCTTAGAAAGCCACAGGGCTATTCCCATAAACATTTGTTAAAACACCGATAACACAAGACAGGACTAAATAACGACGTCCCCTTCAGGTCTAGCATTTAGATCTGCAGCACTGTTCCCATGCACATGTGTTAAAACACCAAACAAGACTAAATAGCGATGTTTCCTTCATCTTTCCTTCAAATAGTGTCTATTTGGCAAAAGTAGATTAAAGGAGCTTCTGGAGTGATGTTCCGTGCGTGATTAGAATTCCACAGATGGCCACAAAGTTAAAGCACACTTTCAAAATCACCTTGAGAAGCTTCTGCACCTACAAGAGCAACTTAAGGGAGGAAAAAAAGCAACAAAAAAAAACCGATATTCCGCTGAAGCATATGATGAGATGTCAATTTCTGATTTGTTTTGTTGATGTGGCACTTTTAAAAAAAAAAGCTGTCATCATCTCACTGAGCTTACAAGACATAATCTTCCGGGTGTCCTGCATCGTCCCTACAGACTACATCGCTGTGCTTAACACTGTAATTTGCCACTACATTAGGCTTGAGCACCACAGCACCTAGACCGTCCCATGCTTATTACTTCCTGTGGCTGCTTGGATGAAGGGCGACGCGGTGTTCAGTCAGACAGGAAATGATGATGGAAACCTGTGACGGCGCTCTTGTGAGAAGGACACTGAGCCTCTAAGGACTTCACTTCCGCCTCATCATGCGGCCATTTAGCTTCTATTCCGAGTGCCATGAAGATGACTGAACCAAAAGGGGCCCTTTTAGCCGATTTACTCACGGCATGGTGGACGTTTGTCCCGAGGACATGACTGGCATCAGGCACTTTGCCAATGCTGGAGAAAGGCACTTCTGGTGCTAGGTATTGTGTGTGATGACCGAGATGTGCTGGAAATGTCACCTCAATTGATGAGAGAGAGAGAGATCCATGATTTTGTTATTGAATTCGTAGGCTGGGATTCCTCTCGGTAACAATTACGTTTAAAGGTAGCCTAGCCTCCTGCTTTTTCAGAAGGGGCGGCAGTCAGGCTACTGAGAGAGCGATGTACAGTGGCAGAGCGACGCACAGTGGCTGAAAGTGGTACTAAAGCTTTACGCAGCTTCACGCCTCGTAATGCGCGACTGAAGTGGCCATTTGAAAACGATGCCCACTGTATGTGTGTTTCAGGAGTTTGTGCTACCTAGTGCACAGACAACTCTAAAACACACTGGGCAGGAGACTTGAGAGAAAGTATGTGTACAGATAATTGAGTCTGGAAGTTCTACTGAAGACACACACACACTCACAAACTCGTTCAGGCTCCTCTAAGCCTCCACTGCCCTTCCAAAAGCAAAGGAAGTAAGTTCATTAAAGTGTGGAATGAGCGGAATGTGAGAGATTAGGATGTGCATCACCCCCACCAGCTGCTCCCGCTTGACTATGAGACATGTGATTTATCAGAACCTCTGGCCTGTGGTCATTAACGCAATGACCCCTCAGATCCGCTTCAAAGAGGAGCCTCCGACGCGAACCCGCCCTCCAAGTGACTGCACACCCTCCTCCGCACCCCTCCCGAAACTCAGACGCGCTCCCACTTGATCTTTTAAACATAAGTCTCACACACACACACACACACACACACACACCAGAGACTCGTAAAACATATCTGTGAGTTGGTTTTGGCCTCAAAGAAAAGTGCCCCTGGGATCAAGACCTCCGATGTGAGGGTTGGTACTGCAGCAGGTGACATCTGACCCCTTGATGAACCATGACCACACCCTGCCCCCAACACACCCACACACACTCACACTCACACTCAAGGGCGTCAGTTTGTTTTTAGAAGTGGTGGGGACAATAACCATAAGCTTGAGTGTGTTTTGAAAAGTGCGGGGTACCCTTATGTAAGCTATTCATCCATTCAACGCTGCATTACAATATGCTCAACAGTAGTGTTGCGCCGGTTAAGTTTTTTTAACATCCGCACCCACCCGACCTGTCAGGAGAGTCAATCTGCACCCACTCGACCCTCAATATGCACTGATTAACTACCCGAACCTGACCCGACAAAAAAAAAAAAAACAATGAGACGTCTTTTTGCCGCAACGTGTGTCTCTGAAAACGAGGTGAAAATGTGCAGGCCTGCTGATCTGTTCACATGATGCAGAATTTTGGGGAGGCAGCATCAGCTATTAATGTTACGTGCAACAGGGGCGTGTAGAGTTATAGGCGTAGGCCTTATTATGCGTGGGCCTTCAGATGCAGCAGGTGTGTGATTTCCAAAACCATGGCGGGAGATCCGACTGCACTTTGGTTAGCTTGCATTTGCTTTGCTGTTGCTTAGAATGTTGAATTCTTAGAATTTGGAAGGGAAATTGAAGAGAAGAGTTGCCCCCTGCTTTGGCAGTGATTCCCCTTTGAAAATCAGAGGTTCACAGGCTACTGTGGCCTTGGTCAGTGGCGCCGCCAGCTGTAATCCTGTAGCCTATGCACTGTGCGTACAATTCATTCATGAAATCATTCAATACAACAATAAAAATAGCTTGTGTACTGTCTTAATTGAAACATGCTTCACGCACAAATGATGTCCATTCTCTTTGCCCTAGGCTATCTCAACATAAGGATAGGCCTACATTAGAAGATGATGGTTGGTGTAAACTTTGTCACACGACGTGATAAGCAGTTCTGGCGCTTAAACGCAACGTTCCATTCAGTCATAAATCAATCAAACGTAGGCCTAGTGCTCGTCATGAAAAGAAAACAGCAGCTTAATATTTTTCAGGTGTTTAACAGTAGGCCTAGGCACACTGTATCAGTTATGCCGTAGGCAGTGAGATTATTAGGCATTGCATCCTGTCACTCTGTTTGGAACATCGCAGTTCGGGTTGATAAGATTCAGTTAATACGAGTATGGGTCGTCTCAAAGTTTGGGATAACCAAACAGCAGAGTAGGCAAAGCAAATCCTAATTGTTAGGTTGCCAATAGCTGTCTTTTCTCTAGGCCTGGGCCAATCGGAAATCGCAACATAAGCTCATTGGTTTCTTTTTTTCTTTTCTTTCTTGTTCGCGTGTTGGGTAGTGAAGCGATGCATTTAAATCAATGTACATCAGAGCCGATATGGCCAGCCCTGATCTGCTGCTCTGTAAGGTATTTCTGTCCCACCCAAATTAGCTGAACTACTTATGGAAGTAGCCTATTCATCACAGACATCACATGTATCACATTTAACGAGCTTTTTCTCAGCTTTTAAACGATGTTGGTGGTTAGTTGTTGTGGTAAACGGTTCGCGAGAAAAGTAGCCTAACTTTAATTCAATCATAGCCTATTATCTGCACCCGTCTCCCTACCCATTCATCTTGGCTTCTCAAACTTTCCCTCAACACATGACAAACCATATATCAGAATAAACAGCAGACCTTACCGAACACAAAGGTGTAATTAAAGTTTAAAGCACTCCCCTGTACAGTTAGCCATTCCAGAGTTATCCGGTTTTCAATTTGCAGCAATGTCTATATGCATGTCTCCAACTTTGGGGTTCACAATGATTTTATAACAGAAAGTGTCAGAAAAGGGCATGTGAGAAAAAGAGAGGGATGGAGAGAGGGAATTAAGGAGAGAGATAGCGAGAGCGAGCAGGAGAAGGGATAGAGTAAAAGGCAGGAAGGAGAGAAATGATGGAGAGAGAGAGAGAGAGAGGATGTGTGTGTGTGTACTTCACTGGTCTGAGACGGTCCAAGCACATCTGGCTAGTCTCACCTGGGCCTGCGTGTGAGTGTGTGAGCGTGCGTTAATGTGTGGATGTGTGTGTGCACATTTGCAGAGATGTACAACAGGGGTTACTGTTGTCAAGCTTGGCAACACTGCTGCTTTCATCTTGGCTGGCATGTTTACACAAGCTATAAATGCAGTAGGACACACACACACACACACACACACACACACACACACACACACACACACACACACACACATACACACACTGTCCTGAAGGCAGCAAATGTAGTTGCCTGTCTTATTGATAACGGTGACTTACGTAAAATATCCCACCTCTCTCTCAAATCCCAGATCCTTTTGCTGCATGTGTGTGTTTGAGAGAGAGGGTGTGTGCGTATGTTTGTGAGAGTGTTTGTGAGTGTATGTGTGTGTGTGAGAGAGACTGTTTGAGAAAATGTGTGTGTGTGTGTGTGTGTGAGAGAGAGAGAGAAAGTTTGAGAGTGTGTGTGTTTGTGTGAGAGAGAGAGTGTTTGAGAGAGTGCGTCTGTGTGTGTGTGTGGTTTAAAATAGCTGCTGTCATCAGCAGCAATGGAGGTGATCCAGAAAGGTTACATCTGCTCCCATAATCCTTTGCTTTCCCACAGAGTCCTGATACCCACTAGTTTGGGTGCCTGTGTGTATCTCTGTGTGCATGTGTGCATTTATCTCTCTCTTCTCTCTCTCTCTCTCTCTCTCTCTCTCTCTCTCTCTCTCTTTCTTTCTCTCTCTCTCTCTCTCTCTCTCTGTGTGTGTGTGTGTGTGTGTGTTGGGATAGAATAGATTGAACACATGGATCAGGTCCAATGCAAAACACGGTTTCTCAATTGCCATGAAGAAAAAATAAAAATGATAATGTTTATTCACAGAGAAGACCTCTGCCTTTTCTCTCTCTTTTTCCTGTTCTACCATCACTTTCTTCTCTCCCTCCCTCTCCCTCCATCTTCACACACCCATTTTCTCCCTCTCCCTCCCTCTCTCCTTCCATCTTCTCTCTCCTCTCTCCATCTCTTCCCCATCCCTCTTGCGGTTGCTGCAGCTCATGTTGTTTAGACCACCACTGAAACACAATTGATTTCTCGCCTCCCCTCAATCAATGTTCACAGGTTTGGACAGTGTCAGGGGCCCACTCACCGCAGCGCTCGATAGCTGACCCTTCACATGCTTTTTGGCATCTCCATATATTTTCAGTCTTTTTTGGCCGTACTTAAGGCATATTACAGAGATGGCCCATTTAAATTCATCGTTGTCTTACTCCCGAGCTCAGCATTTCTGAGAGAAGCCATCGGTCAGACGACAGCTGTCTGTAGTCGGCCCTCACTCCTCCTGGTGGAGGGTTATTGGTGCCTTGTCTTCGTTTTGGTCCTTCTTTTTTGGTCATGATATTTTTCTTTCTCGTCTCGATCTATCGTGAGTTGACCCCATGTTTTTGTCTTGCTAGTCAGAGGAGATGGATTTTTCTCGAGCTGTTTTGATGGGTGTCGTCCTCCATTGATCTGACATGTCTTACAGCTACAGGAGCATAGGGAGGGTCCATACAGATCAATTCCTCCTGGGCAAGTGCACTGAATAGATGCACGCCTTGGTAAAGGGGCTGTCCAGATCCATTCCTCCTGGGCAAGTGCACTGAATACTGTAGATGCACCCCTTGGTAAAGGGGCTGTCCAGATCCATTCCTCCTGGGCAAGTGCACTGAATACTGTAGATGCACCCCTTGGTAAAGGGGCTGTCCAGATCCATTCCTCCTGGGCAAGTGCACTGAATACTGTAGATGCACGCCTTGGTAGCGTGCTGCATTAAGCACCTCCTCATTTGCCCAAGTTAATTTTGTTTACCAAATCAACCTCTAAGTCAGGGGTCTCAAACTCAAATGAGCTGGGGGCCACTTCTGCCAATGTCATCTCGTTGGAGGGCCACGTCAGTGTTAAAGAATAATACAAAAAAAGAACGGCTATTTCCTAAAATGCAATGTTTTTTTTTTTCAAATACTGTATTTTCAAACACAAAACTACAAACAGAAAGTGCAAGACTTTTTATCTATTTTTAGACACCTGTGCTAGCAACCTTAGCTTATAAATAAAATAATGATTAAATAAATATTAATACAAATGATAAAAACAAACAAAAAAGCATAAAAACAGGTGTGTGTGTGTGTTTCACACCAAATAAAAATATTTTCCTCTCAACTGTTTTAAACCTGGCAAACTAGGCGTCAGGGTTAAGAAAGCAACACCATTGGATTTTTATATAAAAATTTCAAAAGGCCATGGCTTGAAAGTGGTCAGAGATAGTCCTACTGTAAATGTAAAAATCTTTGAGTATAAACAAAAGTTGTACATTTATTATTGCATCGCTTCCGTGTCATTACAAATGCACGTCTTCGTGTTTCTCGCGTGTAATACAAGTATTTCCTGAAAACGTTGTGCAGTGATTTTGGTTTGAATCAAGCTCTGGATGTCTAGCAAATAATGGAGGAGAGTACAAATGAGATTTGTCACCGTACTTGGATCTATCGTCTATTTTAATCAGTATCGTTTTTTGTCGCAATTAAAAATACCCTCAAGGGCCGGATTACATTATTATTTTGACATAGGTTGCAGGTCGGAATTGGGCCGGACGCGGGCCAGATTTGGCCCGCGGGCCGGGAGTTTGAGACCCCTGCTCTAAGGTTAACAAGCCATAATGGTACTATAGTATTTATTTCCTTGTGCATAGGTACAATACAGAATATATAAAGTTAATGGTTAATATACTGTAAAAATAGCTTCCGATAAAGTGCTATTTCAATATCACACGTCATTAATGGAGGTTTACCTGCACTGATAGTGTAATGTAATACAGTGTCACTTTTAGTAGTTTTTAGCTCTTTAGTTCTTTCACTTCAGTCTCTCGTCATCTCCTTACATATTAGATGTACACATGTCAGCATATGGTGTACGGAAAACGTGCTAAACTAAATATGGTGTATGGAAAACTAAACGTCCTAAACTAAATATGGTGTACGGTAAATGTGCTAAACTAAATATGGTGTACGGTAAATGTGCTAAACTAAATATGGTGTACGGTAAATGTGCTAAACTAAATATGGTTTACGGTAAACATGCTAAACTAAATATGGAGTATGGTAAACATGCTAAACTAAATATGATTCATGGTAAACATGCTAAACTAAATATGGTGTACGGTAAAAGTGCTAAACTAAATATGATTCACGGTAAACGTGCTAAACTAAATATAGTTTATGGTAAACGTGCTAAATTAAATATGGTTTACAGTAAACGTGCTAAATTAAATATGGCTTCAAATGTGTCCTGTCAGTCCCCTGCCTCCAGTCCTTTCCTCCTCTCCCCCCTAGAGTTTTCTAGTGTCTAACATTCCTCCTTTCTCCAAACTCCAAAGCTGGTCTCCCTGTCTCCTTGTGAGTCAAACTCTGCGACTCCGCCTCCTGACACCTGCCATCAGTTATCCGCTTGGTAATTAATGACTTCATATGGCAGGCTGACGAATCGGAAAGGAACGGATGATCAGAATGAGAAAGATGACAGGAGAGTGGAGGGTGTGTGTGTGTGAGTGTGTGTGTTTTGAATCTGTGTGTGTGTGCGTGGAATTGTGTGAATCTGTGTGTGTGCGCGATCTGTGTGTGTATCTCTGTGTTTGTGTGTGTGTGTGTGTGTGTAAGGGATAGAAAGCAGAGAGAGAGAGACACACATTAGCGGAGCTGGAGGTCAGATTGATCACAGGGGCAGATGTAACGTGAGGTACATCTCTCATGCGAATCGCTTCGCTAACTCCCCATGAGCGGCGATGATGGATGAGACCCGAGAACTTTCCGGTGGAGGTGTAATGACTCACTCTTCGCGCTCACTCTCGAATTGTGCTGTTGTGTAGTCTGAACACACACACACACACATACACACACCTCTGCCTTAAGTGCTGCTCAAAGTACAGAGCTGAGTCATTGACAGCTTGTTTCATTCTAAAACCAGGTTGAATAATTAGGACAAGAAACTGGTCATAATGCTAGCATGTTCACAGGCATTTAATGGCTTTATATGTTACTGTTCTAATACAGATATAATCATGTCATCCAGTACTCTTTTTTCATTTGAAATGAAAGGAGGGTGATACAGACAGCAGGGAGTCAACACAGACCCATTGAGTATGTTGCAATGACAAAATTGACATAATGACAAATGACATAATTAAAGACAGATTTAATAGATGAGACACTATTTTGTCATGGGTAGAACCAATTAAAACTACATATGTAAACAAATTTATAAGATCTGAATAATTTTCACCAAGCCGGAAAAAACATATAAGCCCCGATTCTGACTGAAAGGGTAGGTAACCAGACACAGCAAGTGCTTGCTCTTAGACTGCCAATCAAACTGTGATGAAAACTAAACACGATGACACTAGTGCTAATCTGTTCTCTCATTATTCAGCACAGTTTATTATTGAACACAATCCTAGCAGACGCCTACCCTTTGTTCTTCTGATCAGATTATTCTGAGAACAAGTGGCAGACAAATGCCAATGCTGCGTTGTTCAGAAGCACTCCGAGCGTATTTCAGATCAGTGTTGATATTAATAAACGCGAGCCGATGGCGGCCGGTCTGACCTTTGCTTGGCGTAGCAGAAGCGGGGTGCTGTGATCAAACGCTCTGCGTGTTTATTTTAGCGTCGCAAGCGGAGAGATGAACGAGCGCTTTAGGCCGCGTTGACTGACAGGCGGACGGGCCGTTTCTGGCACAATGAGCTCGTCTCTGTCTCTGCCTCATCTCGGTCTCACAGCGAGCTCGTCTCATCTCCGCCTCGTCTTCCCTGCCGCTAGAGACAGGAGGCGGTGATTTGGCCACGCTGATTGCTGAGTCACTAGTTTACTGCTGTGAGCGGCATATGACATGGGGCTTTTACTGGGGCAATGGAGCAGGAGCAGGGGCAGATATCTGACGTGGGGCTTTTACTGGGGCAGATCACTGAGATGCTCTCCACTCCACTCTTCATTATCAGTTATAAAAACAGCTTGTTTTGGATTGGTCAGCCTTGAAGCTGAAGCACAGCGATTTAAATCAGTCCAGGTTAAAGGTGTCATTTCTACTAGCTGATGCTGTGACTTCATTTCTTTTGGAGCTTGGTCTGGGTAGAATTGGGCCCACTGCACTGTCCTACTGATCCAGATTTTTGGAGCACCCTGCTGTAAAAGGTTTTTACCTCTGGTGTGTGTGTGTGTGTGTGTCTGTCTGTCTGTCTGTCTGTCTGTCTGTCTGTCTGTGAACATTGAGCTGTGGTGTTATACTTTGCTCCCTCTGACCTGTTCATGAGGTGCAATTGGCTGTGTAGTGTGTGTGTGTAGTGTGTGTGTGTGTGTGCCTGTCTGACGCCTCGGTCTCAGTAGCATCAGGCCTGGTCAGTGCAGTGGGCCGTGTCTCCCCTCTGGAGATTCCCTGGAGGAGAGGGGAGGAGGGGGACCCTTGGGCCTTTCATGCCCAGCAAAGCCTGTCATCCCTGGGCAACATAGGATGCAGTCATGGCCTGTAGCCCCTGTGGAGCGCGAAGGGCTGGGAGGGCCGGGGTAATCGGGGAGATAAAAAGCCCACCTGGGGCCAAAGCTGCCCCTGCGCCTAGCAACGCTCCTCTCCTCTCCATCCAACCCCTACACTATACCCTGCCCTGTGCCTAGCAACCGCATCCTCTCCTCTCCTCTCGCTGCCCTGCTGCTCTCTGGAGGGAATGGATGCTGGCCCTCGGAGACTGATCCACCTTAATGAAAGCGTTGGCCACAGCACAGGTCATCTCAGTCTTCCTGTGGTTTTACTCCAAATAATATTTTACATTATTCAGCACCCTGGTGGTAATAAGGGTTTTGGATTATTTTAATGATTATTTTAATTTTGATGATTTGTAACATCTTAGACCTTAGAATTTGCAAGTCATCGCAATTAGAAAA
Organism: Alosa alosa; assembly: GCF_017589495.1. Classification (NCBI taxonomy): domain Eukaryota; kingdom Metazoa; phylum Chordata; class Actinopteri; order Clupeiformes; family Clupeidae; genus Alosa; species Alosa alosa. The sequence goes on from NC_063191.1 coordinate 9,104,245, forward strand.
AATCAAGAGAAAGCAAAAAAAATAAATGAATATATAGAACTTGTTCTTTTGAATTGTCAGCTGTAATTTATATATTAATCAAACAAACCAATCACACCAGCACAAATGAAAATAAATGAAATTCCAAATCATTTTAAAGGATGTCCAAATGGCGAGAAATGCCAAAATGAAGTAGCACTGTGTAACTGCAGAAATGAGAGTTGTCTTTATTAAATCCCGTAACAGGAAGTCCTGTGCATGTCGGTATTGGATTTTTCCATTCACAGTGATTTATTGTATTCTGCCAATACAACAGCATGAGGGGCTACGCTGGCCCAACTGATTGGCGATCACACACTCGTTTGTGTGGCTTCTAATGATCGATCGAAGGAAAGTCTGTTATTTATTCGCAAGACTGACAAATTATTTTTTGCATTCAGTTTCTCGTCCTAAAGTTCTTTTTGTCTTTTATTTGCAACTCAAAGGGTGTTTTGTGGTGTTAAGCAGAATGTATGCATTGAAAATGGAAACGTCCTTAGAGATAGAAAATCAATTTTACAATCGATTCAACACTTATGTCTCAAAAATCAAACAGGATTTTCTCTTTGTCTCTGTGCTCTTCACAAAAGTGACAGCCCTGGTGTGTGTGTATGTGTGTATGTTGGCAGAACTGCACCAGGTCAGTCCGAGTGCTTCTCTCCACCCCCCTCTAAACTGCTGCTTTCTTAAACAGACATGCTTGTCATGTTTCTGTGAGGTCCTTTTGCTGTATCCCTACTAGCCCCTCAGAGCCCACACTGTGTGTGTGTGTGTGTGTGTGTGTGTGTGTGTGTGTGTGTGTGTAGGAGGCCAAGGCGACTGACAGGGAACCAGTGCTTTTAAAATTAGATGCAGCCTACTGCCAGTGGGAGAGTTAGCGGATTGAAATCTCTAAAGCAGTGTGCCAGGGGTTCTGACAGGCGCACTCACACACACACACACACACACACACACAGGCATTCTGCTGAGACTACTGAAAAGTGCCTGTGTGAAAATCATACACTTAAATCCTCTTGTGCTGTTGCCCTCACAGAGGCTTCTCTCTCTCCCCCTTCCCCACATCTCACACATACAACCCCCCCCACTCACTACTTCTCCTTTTCACCCTGATTATGCACACACACACACACACACACACACACACACACCCCCACTATGATTATTCTGATTTATGGATATGCAGATTAGTCCAGAACTCATCTAGATTATAGGAAATTGGACATATTTAAGATAGCATCAATACAAGTCATATATTTTGTCTGACTTTTGTTCTCTCAACCTAGGAAGTCTGACCTGTATGTGTATGTATGTGTGTGTGTGTGTGTGTGTGTGTGTGTGTGTGTGTGTGTGTGTGTGTGTGCGTGTCTGCGTGTGTGTTCGTGCATGCGTGCGTGTGTGTTTCAGACACTCCTCTGTTGGTGCGCAGCAGCAGTGAGTCGGCCCTCAGCCCCCCAGCGGACGCTGCACCTCCGCCTCCAGACGAGCAGAATGGCAGACCCACTCCAGCGGTAAGTGTGACCCAGCCAGGCTCACCTCTCCTGGGCCTGATGCACTGACCCGAGGGCATCCTCTCCCAGGCCTCCAGACCCTTGGATCTCACCATAAGGTTCTCATTGACATGTGTTCATTTAGCAGACAACGATACGCACTGCACAGACCCCGAGTGCAGACTGTAAAAGACCATATCATTCCAGACTAGACTACCGAAGTACCATTCATGTAGGCCTGATTGTGTGTGATGAAACTGTGATGGATTATCTGTTGCAGATTATGCAGTGGTTTGTTTGGTCTTTGATCAGCCAAAGAAAATGCCAGTAACTCTTCTGCTAGTCACCATAATTTTGATGGCACAAAAATTCTTAATAGCCCCCATTCCAAAATTGAAATGGAAAAAGAGATCCCCTTCTGTACTGTGTCAGAGTTATGTTTATAGTTTGTTGCAAAGATGCGTATTTAGTCTGTTTAGATAGATAGATAGATAGATAGATAGATAGATAGATAGATAGATAGATAGATAGATAGATAGATACTTTATTGATCCCCAGGGGAAATTCAAGGTCTCAGTAGCATACAGACGACACACACATTCACTAACAGCAGAAAAAGTAATTAAAAATATATAATATAAAAACACAACTAAGCAATAAGGACAGTAGAAGATAAAGAATATACTAAATATACTAAAATACAAATGATACTAAATAACACTTAATCTAAATCAATTCTAAAAAAATGCATTGCAATGACTGAGGCAGGGACTGAGCCTGTGATTCTCTCTGCATAGTAAGGTAAGGTAAGGTGCTCTGTGTGAATGAGTGTCATGGTGATGGTGCAAATGAGTAGGTCAAACAGTGCAACAGTGCAAGAATAAAGTCTATTTTTCTATATATCTATATAGATATATAACTATGTTAAGAAAGGTGGCCACAGTTTGGCTGTGGCATGGAGGGAGGGGTTGTGCATATGTGCTAATGTGCTAATATAGCACGCAAACAGTGAGGCAGAAGACAGTGGTAAAAAGTGGCTAGTGGACAGACAGTATCCAAAAATGGAGGTGGTGAAGAGGCAGACATACTATGCGGAGAAGTCTATTTCTCCTCTTTCCTTAAGTGAAACATTGAACAGTTCAATGGCCCTGGGGACAAATGACTTCCTCAGTCTGTCTGTTGTGCAAGGCAGTGAGCGAAGTCTCCAGCTGATCATTGTGCTTCTCAACTGTACGGGGACCCCTGAGAGCTTAT
>NC_063191.1:9112003-9114503 GCF_017589495.1 Alosa alosa
ATGTGTGTGTGTGTGTGTATGTGTGTTTGTATCTGTGTTTCTGTTTGTGTGTCAGTGTTTTTGCATTTAGGTATAATGGCATACTGCGGATTGCGTGCCAGTGGTGTGTGTGTGTTCATGTGTGTGTTTGTGTTCGTGTGTTTGTGTGTGTGTGTGTGTGTGTGTTCATGTGTGTGTGTGTGTGTGTTGTGTTCGTGTGTGTGTGTGTGTGTGTGTGTGTGTGTGTGTTCACCCTGTGTTTGTGTTGTGTTCGCGGTGTCTGTGTGTGTGTGTTCATGTGTGTTTGTTTGTGTTCGTGTGTGTGTGTGTGTGTGTGTGTGTGTGTGTGTGTGTGTGTGTGTGTGTGTCTTTAGTAGAAGTGTAGATTTCCTCCTCTTTGCTGCCAGGTGTCTTGTCTCTGGCTGCTGCTGTTTGCCCGCAGCCCTATCATGTGGTCTGCTGACCCGGACAGTCCTGATCCGTGGATCTGCGCTGGGGGGAGCGTTTCCTCGCGTCAGCACAGGGGGGGGTTGGGGTTAGAAAAGAAGTGTTCACACAGAAGAAAGCTTAACCATGGGAGATGAAATCCTTGGCTTCTTTGACATCTGATAATGAGCTATTGTAATGCATTTCATTTCCTGTCAGGTGGAGAAAGTAACCCAGTCTCCCTCACTCTCCTCTCCTCTCTTCCTCTCTTCTCCTCTTTCATCTCCTTCTGTCATCGTTATCGTTTTTCATGACATATCTCCAGTTTCCCATATGCTATATTTTTAATTCAGGGACATTTTAACTGGAAGCTGTGATAAGCGCTGGATCATGTCATCTTGAGGGGTTTCATTTCTCATTTTCTGTCTATGTTCTCTCCCTCCCTCTCTTTCTCTCTCTCTCTCTATCTATCTCTAGCTCTCTCCCTCTCTCTCTGTTTTTCTTTTTTGAAAGATATTTCTTTCTCACCAAAACAAGAAAAATCTGGAAATGGGGGTTTTAAATCTGTTTTTCAGAGAGGTCCATCCTTGCATCCTCCCTGAAGACCCAATTAAAAGCGGTGCCCTTGTGAGTTATTTATTTATATCTTCTGTTGATTTGTTTATTTATTTATTTCATTTATTTTTACACCGCCAGCGTGTTGATTAGAGGGTCACAGAGGCAGCATGGGGATGCGCCACTCCTCCGCAGCATCGTCCACGGTGATCACATGACCCTCAGCGCTTAGCAGCCATTGGCTAGTGGTCTGTTTTTGTATCTGATCGGTTTGGCCTCATTTGTACTTGTTTTGTACTAAACAAAAAAAAAAAAAAAAAAAACTACAATTCCCAGGGTTCCCGTACCTAAAATAGCTACTCGTCCCAGTGGCTAGTGGGTGACCCTGTGTCCACACTCAGCATGGGGCTAATTATGCCAGGCTCAGTGGTAATGTTATCCATTGGAGAGGGCTGATGGAAAAACATGTGTGAGCTAATTGGCACATGTAGTCCATAGGCCAATGCTGAGTCGTTACAGGAGTCACCATAGGGCCAGAGGTTGTCATTTGAAGCACTGGCCTTACATCAATAATTCAGAGGAGAATTGGTCATATGCTCCTTTTAATATTTCCACTTGTCATTGACACTTTCAATGCACGTTCAGTATCTTTCACATGGAACAATATCTTTCACATCGTACTGTATTTTCAGCACTCGGTAGACAGTGTTGACTGACTACAAGTGACTGCCAAAGTAGGGTATGTACTGAATGCACTAACAATGATACAGCCATTGGCATGAGTTAACCTGAATGCACCTTCATAATCAATAATCATTATAACCCAGATGTAATTCTAAATGCAGAGGTTTATGGATTGTTGATGTTAACTATTAAATGGTGCTTTGCATTCAGAATCTCTTAACATCCGATATGGAGATCAGTTAGTATATATTCATAATCTCTTAACATCCGATATGGAGATCAGTTAGTATATATTCAGAATATCTTAACATCCGATATGACGATCTGTTAGTACAATATGTATTCAGAATCTCTTAACATCCAATATGAAGATAAGTTAGTAGGTATTCTAGTTTAGTCTTATTTCATCAACACCACTGAGCCCTCAGGAGATTGAATTTATATCTTGAAAACGTACATTGTTTTGCTAAGCATGTTGTGCTTTTCTGAGCAGGATAATTAGGCTGTAGTGATGGCTGTGGAGGTGGCAAGATGGAGGACTCCTACAGGTGCATGAGCGAGACGAGACAGCTGGCAGCTAGCTGCAGTGTTTTGTCTCCTGCCCCGTCTCTGACAAGGCAACGGTAGCCGTGGGAGATCTTCCCTCACGCAAGGGTCTCCATGACGACACCCGCCAACTGTGCGACACGGAAAATGAGCTCCTGTCACGTCTTAGAGCCGCCTCATCTCTCGGGAGACGCGCCTGTGCCTCGTCCTAGACCGCCGGTCTGACACACTCGTTCTCACACCTCTGGCTCTATCCTTCTCTCTCTCCCCCTCTCTCTCTCTTTCTCTCTCCTCCTCACTATCTCTCGCT
>NC_063191.1:9119503-9127003 GCF_017589495.1 Alosa alosa
TTCGGCCACAGGAATGGCTCTCGTCCAATCCGAAAAGAAGAACTAGTCTGAAGCAGTTTACTAATTAGAATAATTGATAGGACATTTCGGTGTGAGTGTGCTGGGTTGCCTGTGTGTGTGTGTGTGTAAGAGAGAGGGAGTGTAGGCGTGTGTGTGAGATTAGATAAGGTTTGCTTGTGTCAGGTCACACATGTAGCTTGCCCTGGCAGAGGTCTGTCCTTGAAGATGCCTGTTGATAACTCACTTAAGACTCCAGGATGCCTTTGAGATCCGTACCGCAGACAGACCTGTACTTCCCACTGAGGTCCCTGTTTCCCACTGGACACTGACTGAAGTATTAGTGTCTCTGCACCTGGTTTTACATGCTCGATGCCCAACCAAGGGAACAACACTGCACATTCAGACAGCTAGATGTTAATGTTGACAGTCTGCTCTCCTCTTGGTGTTAATGTTGACACTCTGCTCTCCTCTTGGTGTTAATGTTGACACTGCTCTCATCTTGGTGTTAATGTTGACACTCTGCTCTCCTCTTGGTGTTAATGTTGACACTGTGCTCTCATCTTGGTGTTAATGTTGACACTCTGCTCTCCTCTTGGTGTTAATGTTGACACTCTGCTCTCCTCTTGGTGTTAATGTTGACACTCTGCTCTCCCATCTTTCCACCATCTTTAGGGAAAGTTATTTTGGAGTCGATTGCCAAGTGTGCTCTGAAATGAATTTCGTCACCGTTTAAAAAAAAAAAAAGCAAAATAGTCCAGTCCATACAACTTCATTTCAATTTCAAAAGAAATACTGGACTATGTGTTTTTTTTTTTTCTTAAAAAAAAAATTTAAATTGTGAATTTCCAGAGCACACTTGGCAATCGATTTTTCTAACTTTCCCTAAAGATGGCAGCAAAGATGGCAATATTTCCTCGAAAGGTACTGGCTTGATGAAATCCATTCTGGACTCTCTATCCGACCACATAAAGACCTCGGATACTTCGGGTTTGGCTTTAGGGACCTCTACTCACTACCACATAAGTGTAATGTTGTTTGGAACTGTAGAAGAGGTATAAAAATAGCGTTTTGTAGCGGCAAAATAATATGCCCTTCTCACTTCCAGGCTAACGAGCTTTGACTAAAAATGGTAACATCGAACTTTCTCAAAACACATCCGAATGACATGATTTGGATGTCAACTCAACGTATGTACTCCCAATCATCCGTAAATCGATCTAAAGTGCATTTTACTCCGGATAATTCCTTTAATGTTGTCACTGCGCTCTCCTCTTGGTGTTAATGTTGTCACTGCGCTCTCCTCTTGGTGTTAATTTTGACGCTCTGCTCTCCTCTTGGTGTTAATGTTGACACTCTGCTCTCCTCTTGGTGTCCAGGCCAGTGAGTCCCATTCAGGCTGACACCAGCACGTACGCTTCAGCGGCCCGACCTGTTCACACACACACACACACACACACACACACACACACACACACACCAATACACACAGGACACCAGGACACACGCTTCAGCGGCCCGTTCTGTCCACACACACATACCAATACACACACGCTTCAGCGCCTGACCTGTTCTGTCTTTCTTTTAGCTATTCATTTAGCACTGATCCAAATGCTGTCAGCACTTGACACACCATTCATCAACAAGTAGAGTATTAACTGCTTACACACCCACACACGCGCACACACACAGGCGCGCTCGCACACACATGCAACCAAGCGCACACACACACACACACACACACACACACACACACACACACACACACACACACACACACACACACATTAACATCATCACTCACAGTGAGAAAATAATTTCGAAAAGAAAACACAGAAGGCTAATCCAGGGGACACTTTAATTAGCAAATATGGCTAAAGAAGACAGACTCACGTCTGCACAGCCAATTATCAAATGTGACTCCGTCGTAAATAACCCGACGAGGTTATTAATTAGACGTCATCGGCTGTGCAGGAGCCGTCTGGATAATCAGAGCCCGTCTGAGAGATTTTTTTATATTTCAGGAGAGAGAGAGAGAGAGAGAGAGAGAGAGAGAGAGAGAGAGAGAGAGAGAGAGAAAGAGAAGAAGAAGAAATGAGAGAGATGTAAACACACTGTCAGGGGAGCGGAGGAGAGTGACGTCTTTATCTGGTGTGAATGGAGACTCAGGCAGACGGGTGCCTCGCTCTGGTTCCACCCCAACACAATCACTCGCATGTCACCAGTCCACTAATTGTTCTCCGGCTAGGAGATGACTGAGAAGGCTAGACTGGCAAATGAGTGTGTGTGTGTGAGAGAGTGAAAATCGTGTTTTCCGACAAGGGAACGACAGAATAGACCAAGTCTGAGTATGTCTTTGTGTGTCTACATGTGTCCTTTTGTATTCTGTGTGTTTGTGTGGGATGAAGATGGGTAGTTTCATGCGTGTGTGTGTGTGTGTGTGTGTGTGTGCGTGTGGTGAGCCTTTGCTTGCAGCATAGCAACCCAGACCAATTGAGGCCTTTGATCAGGCTTGTCCTCATTCAGAGCTGTAATTGTACAGCATCAAACCGCGTTTGTAATTCTAATGAAATCCAACCTTGTAAAGACCGCAGGAGTAGCCAAGCGTGTCCAAGTGGGAGTGTTTATGCCTTTAATGGCTTCTGTTGTCTCGCTTAACCGATTGTCACAGCTCCTTTTGTACTGTGTGTGTGTGTGTGTGTGTGTGTGTGTGTGTGTGTGTGTGTGTGTGTGTGTGTGTGTGTGTGTGTGTGTGTGTGTGTGTGTGTGTGTGTGTGTGTGTGTGTGTGTGTGTGTGTGTGTGTGTGTGTGTGTGTGTGTGTGTGTGTGTGTGCGTGTGTATGTGTATGTGGTGTAACATCAAAAATGTGCACAATTGATTTCCATGCCTTGAATTTAGTCCTGTGAGACACAACCAAAGTGTTTTACCTAGAAATATTATTTCTCCTTTGCCCCCCTCCCTCTCTTTCATTCTCTCTCTCTCTGTATCTCACTCACTCTCTCTCCTTCCCTCTCTCTCTCTCTCTGAAATGTGAATGAAAGTGTCATGCACACATGTTGACAAACACACCGAGACGTCTGCGTCCTGTCACAGAAACGCATAATGATGTCTGCTTGGGTCATGCAATCCATCACACTGACAAACACACACACATACCAATAAACACACTCACAAACACACACACACACACACACACACACACACTCACACATTCACACATGCAAAACACTCTTACATGGATAAACACTCACAGAAAAGCAGAAGTGGATTTGTTGACCTCTGATCCCTTGTGCATCTCCTTCAGGAGCAAAACATCAAGCTGACAGGTGTGTGTGTGTGCGCGCGCGCCAATCTCCAGGGATGGCCTGGTCACAGGAAGTGTGTGTCGAGCTGACAGGTGGCACTGTGTGATGGGGTCAAAGGTTATTGGGGTCCATTTGGGCTCTGGTTGATGGGGCAACCCCTCCACAGGGTTTCCTGTGTCATGTGGAGAGAGACATGATGCATGGCCCAGTGTAGCGGGGACACACACACTCCGTCTGTCATAGGCATGCATGCCCCAATACACACACACACACACACACACACACACACTAACAGCCAGAGGTCATGTCCCGCTGGCTTTCTGCTCTGTATTACAGGGTCTCTCAAGTGTAGCATGGCACGCTACAAACAATAAATCACCAGTCAGAACACACTCAATTAAACAGACCACTGTTTAAACACACACACACACACACACACACACACACACACACACACACACACACACACACACACACACACACACACACCGATTCAGAACACACACACTTAAACAGACCACTTGCACACACACTCACACACACACACACACCGAGTCAGAACACACACACTTAAACAGATCAAACACACACACACTTAAACAGATCAAACACACACACACACACAAACACTCACCGAGTCAGAACACACACACTTAAACAGATCAAACACTCACCGAGTCAGAACACACACACTTAAACAGATCAAACACTCACCGAGTCAGAACACACACACTTAAACAGACCGAACACACACACACACACACACACACACACACACACACACACACACACACACACACACACACAGAGAGAAAACAGCAAAACAATCCCATTTTGTACAATAGTGTGTCTCAGTATTTAAAGTATTCTGCTGTCTGTCTTCTTGTCTGGCTTTTCTCCCGTGCTGTATTAAGAGGTTCTGTGAGAGGCAGGCAGTTAAGGGACTTGTTAATTCACATGTCATTTGCTGGGAGCCAACAATCGGAGAACCGTCATGTTGACACGTTCCACACTCACAGCCCTGTCGACAAAGACGTGAAGGCTATTCTAATTCTAATTCTGATTCTAATTCTGATTCCGGCCTGCTTTCTTTGGGTCGACCCCCATGTGTGAACGCACTGTGACAAGCCTCAGATCCTCATTCTGATCCACTGGCTCTGTAGTCACACACACACACACACACACACACACACACACACACACACACACACACACTGTGAGGAGTAATTAGGGTTTTGTCCTAAAAGTAGGGCACCTTTGTTGTTGTGGAGTTAACACTGTGCAGATAAGAGGAGCAGGAATTATAGTTAAGACAGGAGAGAAGAGACATGTCAGTGTGTGTGTGTGTGTGTGTGTGTGTGTGTGTGTGTGTGTTTGTGTATTTGTGTATGTATTGTATGTATGTGTGTGTGTGTGTGTGTGTGTGTTTGATTGAGATGTGTTCAATGGAGCCCAAATCGTAGATTAAAATGAACGACACCAAGGCCACTGCGTTGATTCTCAGGAGGTTTAAAAATATTGATAAAATATGCACTTTACCTGAACTTCAAATTACTTTGGGTAAAAATGTCTACTAAATGAACAGTGTTTTTAGAAGCTGTCTTCTGAGATGGAACATTTACAGTAATAAATTGAGATGCAATCTGTGTTAAATACTTTAACAATGTATGCCCTGATTTTTGTGTGTGTGTCTGTGTGCGTGCGTGTCTGTGTGCCTTTGTGTGTGTGTGTGTGTGTCTGCAGGGAATGAGCCATGGCCAGATTGATAAACCACTAACAGATGGAACCAATTCCAGTACAAGCCCTTACACACTCAGGTAAGCAAGTGTCCTTGCATGTGTCCATGTTTATATGTATGTTTGTGTTTGTGTGTGTGTGCGTGCGTGTGTGTGTGTGTGCACGCCCGTGCCCATACATACATTGTTATATGTGTGCTGTTTTAATGCAGCTGCTTATTTGCTTGTGAGGATTAGTTTATGTATACATGTTGGTTACTGTAACTTCTGTTGTAGTCATTGCCCACCTCACCCATATTATTGTTTCATTAGCACACTTGTGTGTAAATGTGTGCGTGTGTGTGCGTGCGCGTGTGCACGCCCCTCTATCCCATATCATCTTTTCATTAGCACACTTGTGTGTAAATGTGCGTGTGCGTGTTTGTGTGTGTGTATGTGTGTGTCCATCACCATTTCATTAGCGCGCTCCCTAATTTTGCCCTGCTCTTCAAGGCTGCGGAGATCAAGGCGGCGTTGGGCTTGCATAAGAAGCCGTAAATCATCAAAGAACTACAAACGCCGCACCGAAATGGGGTTAACGACGGCATAAAAAACAAACAAACAAATAAACAAACAAACGACCGGGCGAACACGTGCATCCAGTAAGGCCCTCTCCTCTCGCCCAGTAATGAGCTGATCTGGGAGCAGTGCTGGCCCCTGGCTCTGGTCCCCTGGGACTCACTCTCCTTTCTGGCCTCCAGTAGTGTGGAGCTCCAGGCTCTCTGTCGCTGAAACCGATGGAGGCGACGCAGACACAAACAGCGCTCTCATCTCTGGAACCTTTTATTTTATTTGCGTCTAATTCAGCCCAGCCTTCCACCTGAACCGTGATTCACGCAGCAAACCTTAGGCAGGAGCAGATGGTTGTCAGTGAGATAATAGTTGAAATTACAAGGAAAAATTTGACACCAAATATATTGGCCTTGATGGGTGATTCATTGTTTTGCTTAGCACAGATGTGAATACTCCAGAAGTGAAATGATGTTTATTTCAGCGGGGACAGCAAGAATCAAATCATAGTCTTGGCAGAAGATTGTTTTAAGTAAACAAAGCCGTTGTCTGGTGCTTCTGTCTGTAATAAAATTACCTAATAGAATATCTTTACAACCCCACCAAGAAATGCCCTCTAGCACTGGAATGGAACACACCATTAGTTCTATCTGACCGCAGTGTTCTACTTCTTCCTTTATGACATCACTGCCACAACGATGTGTCTCCCTGGCAACCTATGGTATCCATGGCGCTATGGAACAGTGGAATTCCATTTCTCCGCTCTGGCTGGGATGCTTAATGTATACTGCCGTGAGCAAACCATCCTTGAAATTGAAAAAAGGGCAAAAAAGAATGAATATTTGGGAGGCAATGACCAAATTGATGACCATGACACATATATGGAAGTTCTAGTCAGTCATGCAGATTAAATGGGGAAACCTCTGGCACTGAAATAGTTTTATTTATATGTATATGACTGCCAAGAAGTCAGACCCTGAACTTCAGGCAGAGGAATGTGGAGGAATGTAATACCTCAGACAAGGCTTCAGAATCTGACAATATGCAACAGTAAAAGGCTCCTGTGTTTTGTCAGAGACGAAAAACAGTCCATGGTTTGAAAGGGCGTTGCCTTTCGAATGGTCAGGCAGTGTGTGTGACCTGCAGTCACCTGCAGTCATTTTAATATAAACTAGACCGTGCAGAGGGGTGCGTGTGTCTGCGTGTGTGTCTGCGTGTGTGTCTGCGTGTGTGTCTGCGTGTGTGTGTGCGTGTGTGTGTGCGTGTGTGTGTGTGTGTGTGTATGAATTAACTTTCCGTGTCACTGTCCCTGGAGTCCCATCCACCTCACTCCATCCTAAATACCACTCTTCCTCTCTCATTGCTTTCTTTTACTCTCTTCTTTCTTCTGTTCTTCTATCTTGTCCTCCATCTCTAACCTACTTTCTCTCTCCGCCTTTTCTCTCTCCTACATGCCCCTCTCCTCCTCCTCCCTCTCCTCTTCTCTCTCCTCCTCCTTCGCTCCTCTCCTCCTCTCTCTCTCCTCCCTCTGTTCCTCTCACATCCCTCCAGGGTCTCATCTCTGTGCTGAGGCCTTATCCTTCTGTCAGTCAGGCCCTCTGATAACCATCCTGCCTTATCGCATAACCCCCATTCATATACACATGCACACACACACACACACACACACACACACACACACACACACACACACACACTTGTGCACACACGCACACGCAGGCATCACACACACACACACACTTGTGCACACACACACACACACGCAGGCATCACACACACACTATCGCGCACACACACTCACCCACACACAGTCGTGCACACACACACTCACACACACCTCTTTTTTTCCCAACACTCAGCCCTCCTACCTCCCATGAGATTTCAACTCACCAACAAAAAAAAACAAAAAAAC